>NC_049213.1:37106412-37118912 GCF_013347855.1 Anguilla anguilla | reverse complement strand
CGGGAGAGCTGCGGGGCGTGTCTGAAGGCCGACAGGAAGTACCGCTGCGGGTGGTGCAGCGGGGACGGCGGGGAGGGCCGCTGCACGCTGCGCCAACACTGCCCGCTGCCCGCCGCCGCCAACCGCTGGCTGGACCCGTCCGACAGGAGCGTCAAGTGCATCAACCCCCACATCACTCAGGTGTGTGCCCGGCCTGCAGGGGCCTCTCTGCCACCAGGGCCCATCTCTCCCACAGGGCCCATGTCCCACAGGGCCTCTCTGCCACAGGGCTCCTCTCTCCCACAGGGCCTCTCTGTCACAGGGCCTCTCTGCCACAGGGCCTCTCTGCCACAGGGCTCATGTCCCACAGGGCCTCTCTGCCACAGGGCTCCTCTCTCCCACAGGGCCTCTCTGCCACAGGGCTCCTCTCTCCCACAGGGCCTCTCTGCCACAGGGCCCATCTCTTCCACAGGGCCTCTCTCCCACAGGGCACCTCTCTACCACAGGGCCACTCTCCCACAGGGCTCCTCTCTCCCACAGGGCCTCTCTGCCACAGGGCTCCTCTCTCACAGGGCCTCTCTGCCACAGGGCTCCTCTCTCCCACAGGGCCTCTCTGCCACAGGGCTCCTCTCTCACAGGGCCTCTCTGCCACAGGGTCCCTCTCCCACAGGGCCTCTCTGCCACAGGGCTCCTCTCTCACAGGGCCTCTCTGCCACAGGGCTCCTCTCCCACAGGGCCTCTCTGCCACAGGCCTCCTCTCTGTCACAGGGCCCATCTCTTCCACAGGGCCTCTCTCTCACAGGGCACCTCTCCCACAGGGCATTCCCCATGGTTAGCATCCATGCACACATTCCATCTCAACCAACACACATTAGTCTTTGTCACCCAGGCTGCAGTCTTTGTTAAAAGAAGAGGCTGTATCACGCAGATGTAGGAGTCCTCATGTAACTTGGGCAAGTATTCTAGTGACTGTAAATCAGTGGTTCCCAGTGTGGGAGTCAGAAATACCACGGGGAGGTGCAGTGAGGGTAAAGGCAATGTATAGCGTGGGAGGGGTGTGTGTGGGAGAGGGCAGAAGACTTAAAACAGTGGGGCCTAACAGAAAAAGCTTGGTGTGGACAACATAACTGTGAGTGGGAACTTTTAAAATGGAGATGCAAGTATAGCTACAGCATGTCCTCCAGAGAGAGAGAAAGGAAGTTTCACACAGTTCTGCTCCAGATTTATATCTAAAGGTGCCGTTGCCCTTGTGACCTGCTTGATGCAGGAGCTGCTGTCGTTGTGCCAAATCTGTGAGGTTTAAATAAGCACTGATTACCTCTGGGAGCCAATCTGCTAGAGCATACTGTGGATGCACTGAAAGTGTGTGTGTGTGTGTGTGCGTGCATGTGTTTGTGTGCGTGTGTGTGCTTGTGCGTGTGTACGTGTGTGTGTGTGTGTCCATGTGTGTCTGCATGTGTGTATGTGCCCAAACATATGTCTGTGAGAGATAGCGAGAGAGAGAGTGAGAAAGAGAGAGAGAGCGAGAGAGAGAGAGTGAGAAAGAGCGAAAGAGAGAGAGAGCGAGAGAGAGAGAGTGAGAAAGAGCGAGAGAGAGAGAGTGAGAGAGAGAGAAAGAGAGAGAGAGCGAGACTGCACGCGCATAATCACAGCCATATGGAGACATTAACACTGGCCCAGCACCAGACCGAGAGGAAAAAAGAAAAAAAAGCAAACGAACACAAACGCTGATTAGGCCCCTTCTGCTGCGCGCTCGACAGTAAACATGTCCCCCCAGCGGAAGGGCTAAGAACACAAGACACGGCGTCTCGGGACGGAAGAGTGTCCCGAGCGAGGTCCGGCGACGGCGGGAACCGAAAGCTCGGCGTCGCGCGCGCTGAGTGACTCCGACGCTACGCGGCTAGCGGCAGAGCTGGAGGACGTTTCCCGCCTGTTTTTTTTTCCCGCTTTTTTTTTTTTGGCTCCTCTTTCCGTGTCGCTCGTCTTATCTGAGAGAAAACAGACTGGAGTCCGGAGCGTTCGTCGCCAGCGCCTGCTCTTCCCTCTCCTCCCCTTCTCCCTGATCTCTTCTTATCTTCCGCTCTCTCTCTCTCTCTCTCTCTCTCTCTCCCTCTCCCTCCTGCCTCTCGCTTTCTAATTTTCAAATCCTTGAAATGTGACGACTTGACTTGCCGTGATCTTTGGGGAGTGTGGGAACCGCGTCTGGGTGTGTGTTCTCTGACCTCCTTTAACAGCCTGGAGCCAGTCCTGCACTGCTCTCTCTGTCTCTGTCTCTGCCTCGCTCCCTCCCTCTCTCTCTCTCTCTCTCTCTCTCTGTCTCTGCCTCTCTCTCTCTCTTTCTCTCTCTTTCTCTCTCTGTCTCTGCCTCGCTCCCTCTCTCCCTCTCTCTCTCTCTCTCTCTCTCTGTCTCTGCCTCTCTCTCTCTCTTTCTCTCTCTTTCTCTCTCTGTCTCTGCCTCGCTCCCTCTCTCCCTCTCTCTCTCTCTCTCTCTGTCTCTGCCTCTCTCCCTCTCTCTCTCTCTCTCTCTTTGTCTCTCTGTCTCTGTCTCTCTCCCCTCTGTCTCTTTCTATTGGCTTGAAGTACAGTAAAGTAGTACATACAGTAAATATTGCCAAAGCATTGTATACAGTTTATAACTAAAACTATATATTATATATATATATATATATATATATATATATATATATATATAATCAATGTGTCCCCTGTGATAGATTGGCGGCCTGCCCAGGGTATATTCCTGCCTCTCGGCCAATACACGCTAGGCTCCAGGATAAGCGGGTATACTGTAGATAATGGATGGATGAATATATACTATTGAAAGCATTTAGTTATCTGTAATTACAACTTTGACACGTTGAACAGGTAACACATTGTCCAGTTTGTCTGTATGGTGGTTGTAGCCTTGCTGGGTGGGTTACTCACTGTCCCTCAGGTTGTGACAGGCAGAAACACACTGTGCTGTGAGTGGGACCGTGGACCCTTCACCCAGAATGATCTGAAGCGTTTCCATGTTCGTCAGGGAAGAAAAATACAATTATATATTTAGAAAATTTGTTGAAATATTTCTCAGTCGAGGAGGAGGTGAGTCTTTCAGTAAATATTCAGTCTATTTTGGGATTTGGTGCAGTCTTCCAATGTTCCTGATATATGGTTTTGATTTAGAGCCTTATATTGTAATGAGTTTTCTGCGCTGTTTTTTCAGATGCTCTGTGAAATTCAGTGCCCTTTTCTGGGTTTGAATAAGAATTTGATATCCGCCTAATTCAGCCCTGCAGGCATTATTTGCAGTAGTCCTTTGTTCTTGTAGGATATTTTTACAAAATTCTGCATGCAAAATTTCAGCTTGATGTTTTTCCCGTCTAGTGTAGTCTTGCTGATTCAGTGAACCCCTTTCTCTCTCTCTCTCTTTCATTCTCTCTCTCTCTGCCTCTCTCTTTCTCTCCATCTATCTATCTATCTATCTATCTCTCTTTCCTTCATCTTTCATTCTCCACTCCCCAAATCCTCTGTCCTCCTCCATGTCTGGTGGAGGATGGAGGATGTAATAAAATATTTTTTGGGATTATTTTTTAAAATTTCCAGAATGAAGTAGTTTCCTAATTCTTGTCTCTATGATCAGACTCAATCTCTATGACCAGACACTGTGTTTCCTGTGTCAGTCCTTTTCAGTACTTTTTTCCATTGAAAGTCTTTACAATGGTCATACAAAGAGATCTCTCTTTCTCTGCCACTCTCCTTGTCTCCCCCACTAATATACACCCCCCCTCCCCCCCCCCCCGCAGGTGACGCCACTGGCCGGTCCTCCGGAAGGGGGCACTCTGGTGACGATTCGGGGGGTGAACCTGGGGCTGTCCCTCTCCGAGGTGGTGGGGAACGTCCAGGTGGCGGGGGTCCGGTGCGCCCCCCTGGAGGACTCCTACGTCGTCGCCGAACAGTGAGTCGGACATGAGCTAGCGACAGGCTATCGGACATGAGCTAGCGACAGGCTATCGGTCATGAGCTAGCGACAGGCTATCGGACATGAGCTAGCGACAGGCTATCGGACATGAGCTAGCGACAGGCTATCGGACATGAGCTAGCGACAGGCTATCGGTCATGAGCTAGCGACAGCAGCATCAGTAAACAGCCCTAACAGTGTTTTGACTCTGACGAAGACGCAGTAGCTGCGTCTTCATCAGTTGGTCATGTTTGCACATTAAATATTTAAAGATAGACCTGGGTGCTCCAGCGCCTTTCTCTGGGTTAGTCATTTTCAGTGAAGTTACCCAGAGAGTCTTAACAGTGTCCCCTCATACATGTGTCCTTATATCCTTATATTTTGCGTGATCTATGTGCGCCAAACCGAGACGGATCCCTTGCACGTGCAAAAACTCACATTTGGCCAACAAATCTGATTCTGAGTCTGAATCTGATTCTGGAAAAGTCTGAGGCCTAGCACAGAAACTTGGCTCTGAGCACGCCAGACTGCTCTGCGCCCCAGAAGGATAGTTTTAGAAGCGAGAGCCAGGTGCTTTTGTGCTTTATACCCCCGGAACGCAGAAGCACTCATCCGCAGAGCATCGGCGATCTCCCAGCAGGCCGCGTTTTTAAATCACGGCTCAAAGCGGACTTTTATAAGAGCGACTTTTATTGAGCTCCGTTTCGCTTTATTTACAACGTTTTTGTGTTTATTTCTCGTTTTAATCCTAGTTTTATTGTCTTTCCGTTTTATTGTATTTTTCACCTGTGTTGTGAGCTGGGGGGTTATTATGTTTTATTTTGCATTATATTACTTTGTTTTAGTAAAGCACTTTGTGTCGCAGACATTTATGAAAACTGCGACATAAATAAAGTTTAAATCTGAGAGACAGCCTGCAGTAGCTCTTGGTAAACGGCAGTTTTTTGTGGTCCTCAATCCATAGCCTGTGGAGACATGTTTCAATGCAGCCTGGATAAAGTAGGATTGGTTTAATCCTGAATTCAAACCAGGATTGCGATTCAACGGCCAATTACTTCTAAAATTCAAATTAGTAAAAAATTTGCGGGTCTGTGCCTAGTTTTGGGTGTGTGTGTGGATTTGTGGGTTAGAACGTGTAGTTGATTGTTAGGGTGAAGGATTAAGTGATGATGTGCAATGTTGGGCGCTGGTGAATTCTTGCAGCTTGAGTACGTTGAGTTTTTAATTATTTTCAGCCTGTTTTAGGTTTTTTTTTCTCTTCTCCCTGTGTGATCGGAGAAACCGCGTTGCAAGTCTTGCATCACGTTGCCGTGGGCCTGCTAAACTATGGCGCGTCAACTTGAATGACCCAGTATTCCGACAGACGGTTCCTCGTGAGGCTCCCTCCGCAGCTGAACGATGCCGAACTAATTCGGCGGAGAGCCCCTGTCCCTCTCCTTCAGGTCCGGGCTCTGTTTTTGGGCGCTCTCTCCCTGTTGGCCCAACGCTGCCGGTTTTTTTCCACTGCACTTGTTTTCTGCCCAAGGATCCGCATCCTGTGCATTTTTCCCAAGGACTTTGCACAGGATGGGATATAGCCTGGATGAAGCAGCCAGAGGCTCTGTCTGCCAGATGGAGAGATCCTGCTGGGATGACTGATCTGTGCTTCTAGAATGTTCTCTGAGAGATCTGCGGGAACTCTCGCTCTCGTTGAGATGTTGCAGAAGTTGAGGATATTCCCTCCCCACTCTGTGTTGGTTTACTCGCATTGGTCCGGGTTTTTATTGCTCATGCAGTGCAGTCTTTTAGCCAATATGTGTTTGCTTTTATTATTGTTGATTTGTTCATTATTGATTTATTATGACATACATCCAGCATTAAGTGCAAAATGTGTGCGTGTTTGTGCGTGTGTGTGTGTGTGTGTGTGTGTTTGTACGTGTGCGTTTGTACGTGTGCGTGTGCTGGCCTTTGTGTGTATGTGTGTGCGTTTGTATATTTGTGTGTGTGTACGTGCGTACATTTGTGTGTGTGTGTGTGTATGTGTGCCTGCATGTGTGCATGCGTGTGTGTCTGTCTGTGCGTGTGTGGTATGTGCTTGTGCTTGTGGTTGTGTGTGTGTGTGCGTGCGTGCGTGCGTGTGCATGCGTGTGTGCGTGTGCATCTGTGTGTGTGTGTGTGTGTGTACACATCCCCTGACAGGATCGTGTGTGAGATGGAGGCCGCTCCGCTGCAGAGCAGGCCCGGCCCGGTGCAGCTGTGTGTCGGGGAGTGCCGCCCAGAACTCCGCGCTCGGTCCTCCCAGCTCTTCTCCTTCATGGTACCTTCACGCGCTCCTGTACTTAAAAATAAAAAAGAACAACTAGCAACAGGGAGAGATGTGTTTCCCTAAAACTAGTGTCATTTTCCCCTTAAACTGGTATCTAATTTCCATAAAAATAGCATCACCCTTTCCAAAATATGGTATCACATTTCCCTAAAAGTAGTATCACTTTTCTCAAAAACTGTCACTTTTACATAATCTTACCCCTGTGTTTGCAAATGCAGCTCAGACACTGATCAGAGTGTAACATGTGCAAGGTGGTTTTTACATTTTCACAAAAAAACCAGAAACAAAAACCCATGCTTAATGTGAAACTGACACCTGTTTCTCTTTGGCCCAAAAGGGTCACACTTGGGACATAAGGCCTAATGTTACATTACTGCCATTTAACAGATGTCCTTATCCAGAGCGACTTGCACAACTTTAGTATTTTTACATATCGGTTTACACAGAGGGAGATTTACTGAAGCAATTTAGAATAAGTACCTTGTTCAAGGGTAAAATGGCAGTGTCTTACCTTGGAATCGAACCTGCAACCTCAAGCCCAGTTCCCTAACCATTCTGCTAAACTGGCATCATTGGATTTGGTTTGATGTACAGCAGAGGTGGGCAATGAAGGCTGTATCTATTTCATTTTAAATTCTGGCCTTTATTACTTAATTAGCCCTAACATTTACGCCATCTGATGTTTTAGCTCCAGTTTTTGATAAGCGCATGAATGATGGCTTTTTTGACTGCTCGTGTCCCTATATGAAGAATTTTAGTGTGATCTAATCTATGAGTGAGCCAGTGCTGGTATATACAGCTAATTAGCTCATTTAGCTTGATGAAAATCAGTACACACACCAGCCCCCCAGGACCAGAATTGCCCCCCCCCCCCCCCCCATGAACTATGTTAATCACCCTTAGTAAAAGCATCTGCTTTAGCAAGCAAATTGAAATAGCACGTTAGCGCGTTATTTTCGTTCTCTTTCCAGACGCCAGCAGTGAAAGGGCTGTCCCCCGGCCGAGGCCCAGAGTCGGGGGGCACGAAGGTGACCATCCTGGGGGAGAACCTGGCGGCGGGGAGTAACGCGGAGGTCAAGTTCGGAAATCAGACCTGCGAGTTCTACGGGTAAGAAACCGTCCCACGAGAAACACACGCGCACACACACACACACACCCCTCCCGCAAGCTCCGCGGTTGTCACGGTAACAGACTACTCGAGGACGACTTTGTTGATTTTTGTCGCCGAAGTGTCGGCATTCGTTCGTTCGTTCGCGTTAACGCAACGATTGATTTGCGTGAGGCGTCAGGCACACGTGCTGAATGGTGCTGTTAGCAGAGGTTGCTTTCTTAATCCTCTGGCACGCGGAAGGCGAGGTTGGCGTCCCTCGCGGCGTTTCTGTATGCAGACGGCGTGCTCCGGCTCGCTGGAATGTGATTACACACACGAGTGCGTGTTCGTGGCGCGGAGCGGATTACGGCTAATTGGGAAAGCGCAGCCCCACGCGGAGTCGTTTCGCCGTTCGTTATTTCACTTATAGCGCAGTCGACAAAAAAACGCGCAGTTCCTGCTCTCTCTCTCCTTCCCTCCCTCCATATTTTTCTTTGGTATTTCAGACCAGAGGCCGACTTAACACCTGTCTTTTTCCAGTACACTAGTATCCTCTAACCCCCCCCCCCCCCCCCCCCCCCCCCTCACCTGCCCTCCACCTCCCGGTTTTGATCTGTCAACTTTCTACACCAACTTTTTATGTAGCAGCATACAGACTGCTGTCTTAAAGTGGGGGAGGAGGGCAGTCTGTTTCCCTTGTCGATGGTCGGTTGCAGTTGGTCGCAGTTGTGTTATAGTCCGCGTGGATTTTGGGGAGCAGGACCCTAAAATGTCCTGAGAAGGGCCGCGTGGGTGAGCATGGGATCCCCCCCCTGAGGAGAGCTGTTTCCACAGGCGGACCGCGACGGAGATTATCTGCGTCTCCGCCCCCTCCCTGACCGGTTTGGGCCCGGTGCCGGTCTGGGTTCGAGTGGACCGGGCCCAGCTGAAGGGGAACCTGGCCTTCAGGTACATCGAGGACCCCACTGTCCAGCGCATCGAGCCGGAGTGGAGCATCACCAGGTGACCCCACCCCCCTGACCACACCCCTGGCCACGCCCCCTCCCAACCACCTGACCACGCCCCTTTCACACCTGGACTCAGAATGACAAGAAGACATTGGTCCTCAGTGATCTTAGGTTTTTTTTAAACCCTATTTCAGCTAGTTATAGCAATAGGAGGAACAAAACAAGGGTGAACAATATTTGCTTTTCCTAATGAGTCGTAGTGTTTCTTTGAACTACACAGGTCCTAGCAATATCACAGCACATCATTTTGTACATTTCAAAAGAAACGTAGTGCTTTTGATACCAGTAAATTCAAGAAAGGTAAGAGACTGAAAAGCACAGTTTGGAGAAACAAAATGTTTTTCAGTTTACATGAAGTTTAATTAAATAAAAACGGGTTGCTTTGATCCTGGATTGGCTGAGACCACGTTCTACAGTGATTATAAATCCAATACAGTAACAGTTACTCAAGCAGCACTCCATGCAGAAACTGTAACTTACAAATAATATTACAAAATAAATAACATTGCGTCATGAATTGTTTCTGTATGCTGTAATAATTTTGTAAAAGCAATATGCAGCCACGGCTACAGCAGGTTGGCGGCACTCTGCTTCGTGCCTAAAACACCCCCGTAGCCATGCCTGTATTCACAGTACAGCACGGGCCCTTGTGCCGTATTGTTTAATTGAATGTACTCTTGTAAGCTGGTGCATTAACCCCCCCCCCCCCCTCCCCGAATCTTGTGTTTCTGACAGTGGCCACACCCCTCTGACCGTCACCGGTACCAACTTAGACGTGGTGCAGGAGCCGCGGATCAGGGTGAAATACGGCGGCAGGGAGTCCGTCAGCGTGAGTACGGAAACGCCGGGACCCCCCCCCCCCCCCCCCCCCGGAGCTGCTCTGTGTCCCGCAAAAAAAAACCCAGACCCCCCCCCCCCCCCCCCCCCGGAGCTGCTCTGTGTCCCGCAAAAAAAGTTATGTCTCATTGTAGGATCGTTTCTCTTAGTGGTATGAGCGATCTTTTTCTCAAGGTGGTGGGGCCCGATGTAAGATCTTTTCATGGGGCCCGAAATCCCCCGGTGGTGCCCCTCCCTGCGGACCCTGCCCTGAGGCTGTGAGGACAGTGGCACAGCCAAATTACCCAGTGCTTTTTCTTTAGAAGCATGTCTGCTTACACATTCACTTCAGATTGTTTTAGCTGTTTTTTTATTGTGGCCACTGGGACTGGAACAGGACGTGCGTTTCCGCTCGCTGGGAGTTTTTCAGTCCTCAGCGTCGACCTCCATTCAGCTGCTGCCAGTGTGGCACGTCCCGCCCTCCAAAAAGTATGACGAGCATTAGCTTCTTATGTTTTGTGAACTGTTGTTTATACGGGGCTTTTGAGTCACAACATATCAAAATAAAAGCCTTAAAAAAATTTTTAAAAATGGGACTGCACAGCTGCATTTCAGGGCCAGACAGTGCCAGTGTGCCTGGTGCAGTGTGTCTCAGGGTACGCTGCTGTCTGCTGAAATATATATATATATAAAGGAACATTATATCCGCTTTTATTTTCCCCTCTGCTCCTTGCTTTTGTAATCATCTCTCTCGGCCATGTTTTTTTTTCGAAGCTGTTTCACGGCCGACAGTTACACGCCTGAGAGGATTTCGTGAGAGGACGAGCGTCTTATTTACAGTAAATGAATGTCCGCTCTAAAAACCGTGGAGCTCATTATTCACGTGAAATGACAGACCCGCGTTCTGGGATTGCAGATGCACGCTGCGGTAGCGGATTCGCAGATAAAGTACAAAGCGCAGTCCACATCGCCCCTGGTTACAGCTGGGAGGGAGGCGTCTGCTAGACACTGAATGACTTCATCAGGCGAACAAAAAAAAAAACAAAAAAAACCCTCAATGAAAACAAAAGATTTGATTTGGATGGGGGGGGGGGGGGGGGGGGGGGTCGGATCAAATGTTCCCATCGACCTTTGACCCGAGAGAACAAGAGAACATCAATCACATGACCGCGAGGCGCTTCTCTTTGGCAGCTCTTGTGTTTTTGCTGCAGACCTCCTGACTGCGTCTGTTGTGCCAGCTCCAGCAGATAAGCAATCAAACCCCTTTTTATTACCCTCTGCTCACGGCGCATAGTTGCAAAAAAAGTTGTCCTCGGTGCCTCTCTCCCCTTCTCTCTCTCTCTATCATTTACGGCCACTTGGCGCCCCCTGGTGGTCGACTCGCCCAGAGCTCTTTGGAGAAGGGTGCAGAAGGCTGTGTGGGGAGGTCTGGCTCGTCTTCGTCTCGCGCCATCTGCACACGTCAGATTTAAAAGACGTTAGCGTAGCGTCTCTCCTGGCTGCCCCCGGAGGCGCGGCGTCAGGACAGGAAGTGTAATTCGGCTGTGAGTGTAGAACGCTCGCGCGATGTCAGAGTGCGTTTGCTGCTCTGCCGCGGATACGGCTGGGCCGTCAGCACTGTTCGCGGGGGGCGTAGAAACAGCCGGGAAACAGGAACGACTTCCTCAAGCCTGAGGGGTCAAAATGAAATATGAAAATATATTCCTCAACGATCTCTCTCGCTCTCACTTTCTCTGTCTCACTCACTGTCTTCTTATCTTTCTCTTTCTCTCTGTCTGTCTCCTCTCCTCTCCTCTCTCATTCTCTTCATCACTCTCTCAACGGGCTTCTTTTTGTCTCTCTCTCTCTCTTCCAAAATACAGTGTTCAAGTAAAGAAGCGGGTTCATTTGGTGAATTATTTTGTCTGGTCAATCAAAACAATTTTGCAATTGGGAAACTGGAAAAACAATGTCGGGAGCTGGTGTTTTAAACCCTGAGGCCTTGTTACGGGGTTGAGCAGCATGCATTTAACGAACTGGTTAATGACATACCTAGTGTCAGTGAAACTGGGTGGTGGGGGGGGGGGTGGTTTGTGTGAGGTGAGAAATGCAGGGCAGATTGTTTTTTTAATCTTAGTTTTTTTCCTGACAATGATGACACTTGCTGCAATGTGTTTTCTCTTGAGAACATGTTGTGATGACCTGGATTATATGGATAAAAAATAAATAAAGGAATTTTAAATCTCAAATCTCCCCCCCCCCGTCTCCCCGCCTCTCTGTCCCCCTTCCCCCTCTCTCTCTGCCCCCCAACCGTGCCCACCCTCTCTCTTTGTCCCCCCCTCTCTCTGCCCCCTGTCCCCCTCCCCCTTTCTCTGCCCCCCCCCCCCCCCCCCTCTGGCCCCCTCCCCCCTCTCTCTGCCCCCACTCCTCACTCTGTCCCCCTGTCCCCCTCTCATCCCCCCCCCTCTCAGGTGTGTAAGGTGCTGAACACCTCCACGCTCAGCTGCTATGCCCCGCCCCTGGGGACGGATTACCTGGCGGGGGCGGAGTCTCTCAGGCACGCGGACGAGCTGGGCTTCATCTTTAACAACGTGCAGGCCCTGCTCACCTACAACAGCACCAGCTTCATATACTACCCCAACCCCGCCTTCGAGCCCCTCAGCGCCTCCGGGGTCCTGGAGCAGAAGCCTGGCTCCCCTGTGATCCTGAAGGTACTGCGGGGGGGTTACATTGACACACATTACATTACACTACATTACAGTACATTACATTACATTACACTACATTACAGTACATCACATTACACAACATTACACAACATTACACTACATCACACTACATTAAATTACATTACATTATACTACATGACAGCACATTGCACTACATTACAGTACATCGTATTAAACTACATTACAATACATCACATTAAACTACATTACAGTACATCAGGACACAACATTACACAACATTACAGTACATCAAATTACACTACATGGCATTGCATCACATTACATTACACTGCATTATATAACATTACATTACATTATACTACATGATAGAACAATCTTACGCTTGCTGTGATGTCACTGGTAACCATGGTAAGAGTATGTTACAGTATTACTGAAGTATTGTCACTCCTCTTTTCTCCTGATAGGGCAGGAATCTGGTGCCCCCAGCGTTGGGCGGGGCCAGGCTTAATTACACGGTGCTGATTGGGGACACGCCCTGCTCGTTAACTGTCTCCGAGACACAGCTGCTGTGTGAGCCGCCCAACCTCACCGGCCAGCACAAAGTCCTGGTCAGTCTCTCTGTCTCTCTGTCAGTCTGTCTGTCTGTCTGTCTGTCTCTCTGTCAGTCTGTCAGTCTGTCAGTCTCTCTGTCTCT
>NC_049213.1:37066412-37103912 GCF_013347855.1 Anguilla anguilla | reverse complement strand
ACTGTGGTCATTGTTACATTATTGGAAAAACTTTGAGAACCACTGCTGTAAACAATATAATGGAGAGTGGTAGCTTTTTAAATGGAGATGCACGCATAGCTACAGCATGTCCTCCAGAGAGAGAGGAAGGAAGTTTCACACAGTTCTGCTCCAGATTTATATCTGAATGTGCTGTTGCCCTTGTGACCTGCCTGATGCAGGAGCTGCTATCGTTGTGCCAAATCTGTGAGGTTTAAATAAGCACTGATTACCTCTGGGAGCCAATCTGCTAGAGCGTGCTGTGGATGCACTGAACAGAGCTGGCTGCTGGCCTAAACGCTCCATGCAGTCAGTAAGATCACAGCCATCCCTTGGCCACACAATTCAAGTGTAAATCAAGTTTGTTTTCGTAAGACATTTTAATTGCACAGTATTTATATTTGTGTGTCTGTGGAAACTGGGTCCCCGGTCTGCAGTTGCTTCTGTAACCCATGACCCCCTCCAGTCTACAATCAGTTCATCCCCAAACATTCTTGATTAGGGCCACCAAAACTCAGCCAGCTCTGACACTGCGTACAGTATGTGTGTGTATATGCATGTGTGCTTCTGTGTGTGTGTGTGTGTGTGTGTGTGCGCGTGCATGTATCTGTGTGTGTATATGTAAGTGTGTGTGTGTGTGTGTGTGTGTGCGCGTGCATGTATCTGTGTGTGTATATGTAAGTGTGTGTGTGTGTGTGTGTGCGCGTGCATGTATCTGTGTGTGTATATGTAAGTGTGTGTGTGTGTGTGTGTGTGTGTGCGCGCATGTGTGCGTGCATGTTCTTGTATGTGTGCATGCGTGTGTGTACAGTATGTGTGTATACGTGTGTGTGTGCGTGTGTGTGTGTACAGTATGTGTGTATACATGTGCATGCGTGTGTGTGTGTGTGTACAGCATGTACGTGTGTGTGTGTGTGTTTATTCACATACTTGTGGGGACTCCCCGCCCAGGTGTCGGGGAACAGGCAGGCGTCGGTGGAGAAAGCCCTGCGGCTGTTCGCTCAGCTCCTCAACAACAAGGTGTTCCTGCTGTCCTTCATCCGCACGCTGGAGCTGCAGCGCTCCTTCTCCATGCGCGACCGCGGCAACGTGGCCTCGCTCATCATGACCGCGCTGCAGGGCCGGCTGGAGTACGCCACCGACATCCTCAAGCACCTGCTCTCCGACCTCATCAACCGCAACCTGGAGAGCAAGAACCACCCCAAGCTGCTGCTGCGCAGGTACGGCCCCCGTTCATTCACTCAGTCATACTCCCTCACCCTCTCACACAGTCATTCACTCACTCACACACTCACCCTCTCACACTCATTCACTCACTCACCCTCTCACACAGTCATAGTCACTCACCCTCTCACACTCACTCACACACTCACCCTCTCACACAGTCATACTCACTCACCCTCTCACACTCACTCACACACTCACCGCCTCACTCACTCA
Source organism: Anguilla anguilla (assembly GCF_013347855.1). Lineage (NCBI taxonomy): Eukaryota > Metazoa > Chordata > Actinopteri > Anguilliformes > Anguillidae > Anguilla > Anguilla anguilla. The sequence goes on along the minus strand of NC_049213.1, from coordinate 37,102,454 downwards.
GTCATACTCACTCACACACTCACCCTCTCACACAGTCATAGTCACTCACCCTCTCACACTCACTCACACACTCACCCTCTCACACAGTCATAGTTACTCACCCTCTCACACTCATTCACTCACTCACCCTCTCACACAGTCATAGTCACTCACCCTCTTACACTCATTCACTCACTCACCCTCTCACACAGTCATTCACTCATTCACTCACTCACCCTCTCACATGCTCATACACTCATTCACTCACTCACCCTCTCACACGCTCATACACTCATTCACTCACTCACCCTCTCACACGCTCATACACTCATTCACTCGCTCACCCTCACACGCTCATACACTCATTCACTCACTCACCCTCTCACACGCTCATACACTCATTCATACTCACTCACACCCTCACTCACTCAGTCATACTCACTCACCCTCTCACACACTCATACACTCATTCACTCGCTCACCCTCTCACACGCTCATACACTCACTCACCCTCTCACACGCTCATACACTCATTCACTCACTCACCCTCTCACACGCTCATACACTCATTCATACTCACCCTCATACACTCACTCACTCAGTCATACTCATTCACCCTCTCACACGCAGGTTTCAGCAGTAAGGAGGCTTTGTTTCAGAGTTTAAAATATTTTGTTTTCATTAGCCCTCTCTTGCTGCCTCCTGCCTGAACTTCCACAAAGTCAGACCGACCAATCACGGCCTTCCCTCTTTAATTTTGTCCTCTCCGTGTGGTGCTTCCTCCAGAGTTTTTAATTCAGTCAGAGGAAAGCATTTTGTTTACTTCACCCGCTGTGACACTAGTCAAATCTCAAATCAAATTTCCTAATTGAATTTCTAAATCAAATTTGGTAAATGGAGTCTTTATTTAGGTCCATCGAGAGACCGTCTCCTGTGCAGACTGCTGATTTTCACCTAGGAGGTTCGGTCAAAAGTAGACTGAGAGGAAAATTTTCGAGAGGTTTGGATAGGTTGATTTGAGGGGACCCAAGGCTTCAGCACAGAGGGTGGGGGTGTCTCTTTCTGATTGGCAATTGGCTAAGAACACCAGGCTCTTATGCCCCAGATGGTAACAGGTTCTTCATTCCCTGTCTCTTAAGGAGTGTTTTAATGAAACTTAAAATCCCTATTTTCTGTCATGTAGAAAATATGAGCTTCTTTTAAGTTCCTTTTTGCTCGACAAATTAAATTGCTTTACTCCGTTGAGAAATCTTTAAATTGAGTCAAACTGCCTCACCTCATTGGCAATCTTTTTATCTTTTTTAGCAAAAAAGAAAAAGAGTAATAGATACAATTTCAAGTCTAAATATAAGACTGAAATACTTGTTAAGATTGACTTACTTTTTGGTTTTTGCAGTGCAGAATTCGACAATCCTGGCAACCCCAGCAACCCATAACATGCTAATTATTCCATTCTGTGTCAGCTCTCTCTCTCTCTCGCTCTTTGTCTTGCTCTCTCTATCTCCATCTCTATCTCTCTATATTTTTTTTCAGGTAATTCCAGACTCTTTCTTCTTCCTCTCCTTCTTGGCTATTCTTGGATGTATTCCCCAGGGCCCTCCCTGTCTTCCACAGAGAAGAACATGAGAAAGAGTTGGGGGGGGGGGGGGGTTAGCTGATCTCTGTCTTGATGTTTCAGTTGCAGTATTAGCATCTGGCTCAGAGATTGATAGATTTGCAGAGATGTTTCTTTGTCAAGTCATGGACAATAAAATTACAGTTGTTTTATTTAATTTTTTTTTTTTACATATGGCCACACATTCATAAAGTGAAAGTGTGAGATGCTGGGTGGGTCATTTAGTTAAGGTCAGGGGTAGTTCTATAGGACAAGGTACTATTGGATGTTCCAAAACAGAGTGTGAACTGGGCAGCCTTTGCAGCCAAATGTTGGCTGCCGAATTTATTTAAAAAAATAAAATAAATGACCACCGACAGTCGACTGAAGGATTTGTACCACACTGCACCACAAGTCCACGCAGTGTCTTATAATGTATGTTTGTCTGTTCCTGATTTTCAGAACAGAATCTGTCGCCGAGAAGATGCTGACGAACTGGTTCACATTCCTGCTCCACAAATTCCTGAAGGTGAACTGGAGACTGATCTGGAGAGAGAGGCATCGCTGTTCTTTATATGACATCACATCTTAGTCTTTTTTACCCAGAGAGAGTAATGCAGCTTACATTGTTTCACAAATGATCCATTTATATACCTGATGTTGCTCAATGGAAGGATGGTGGAGAGAATCAAACCTGGGCTCTCAGAGTTACAATCCCAGTTCTCTAGCCATTATCCGTAACTGCCACCCAATGCACATGTTATTGGACTGTAAATTAGATTGTTGCATCGTCCACTGTTGACCATGTGATCACGTGCTGATTGTGTAGGTTTGCTGCATGCTCTGTGACTCTCTCACTCTCCTTTTCTTATGTTTACCTGTCTCTTCCTGTCTTCTTTATCGTGCCCTCTCTATAACTCTAACCTTCTGTCTGTTCAACTCTCTCTGTCCCTTCTTGTTACCCCTGCCTCCCATTTCCCCTCTCTCTCTCCCTCTCTTTCTCTGCGTATGCACAGGAGTGTGTTGGGGAGCCCCTGTTCATGCTGTACTGTGCCATTAAGCAGCAGATGGAGAAGGGCCCCATAGACTCCATCACTGGAGAGGCCCGCTACTCCCTGAGCGAGGACAAGCTCATCCGCCAGCAACTCGACTACAAAACTTTGGTTTGTCTTAACGTAGACACACACCCACACAAGCATGTACAAACACGCACACACACACACACACACCAACATTAATACTGTACAGTCACAAGCCCATACAATACACAGACTATACATGCATGTTCTAGAACTAGCAGAGCTACACAAACACACACACAAACACTAAGATCCAGCACACAAAACAAATACAGTATGCAAACACACATGCAGACAAACGTTCACAAACAGGTCTCTCACCCGTACTAGTCATTTCCAACAAAATGAATCTTTACCTTGTTAGATTCCGCACAGCTAAAATAGTTGCATTTGATGATAGATCTGTTTCCATGGGAACATCATACAGGGATATCAGACTGGTGTTGATCAGTGTCTCGGTGATCTTAAATATAGCTCACTGTTTGTTAACACTTTTCTGGAGCTGGAATAAGGTGACTCTGACCCTTCAGAAGTGTGATATGTATGGTCAGGAGCTGGTGAGTATGTTGATCAGCCATTTTGTGAAAGCGCCTGAATGAGGATAACAGTGTCACCGGGTCTGCTGGGAAGTGACCCTGTCCCTCCTGACGTGGCCCCCGTCGCCTCTCTCTGTCCCGCTTAGACCCTGCGCTGTGTGAGCCCCGAAAACGAGAACAGCCCGGAGGTCCCGGTGAAGGTGCTCAACTGTGACACGGTGACCCAGGTGAAGGAGAAGATCCTGGACGCCGTGTACAAGAACGTGCCCTTCTCCCAGAGACCCAGAGCCGTCAACATGGACCTGGGTGAGCCGGCCCCGTCCACGGACACACTGAGCAACGGACACGCTGATCGACCGACATGCCCATCCACTGACACGCTGATCGACTGACACGCTCATGCACTGACACACTGAGCAACTGACACGCTCATGCACTGACACGCCATCCACTGACACGCTGATCCACTGACACGCTGTTCGACCGACACGCCCATCCACTGACACGCTGATCGACTGACACAGTGATCCACTGACAGAGTGATTAACTGACACATTGATGCATTGACCTGCTGATTAACTGACAAACTCATGCGCTGACACGCTGATTAACTGACACAGTGATGCACTGACACACTAACGCACTGACACACTGATTAACTGACACAGTGAGGCACTGACACACTAACGCACTGACACACTGATTAACTGACACAGTCATGCACTGACACACTGATTAACTGACACGCTCATGCACTGGTGAACACATGAGCTTCTGACTTGAGCATTTCCACTCCTTTGTGAGATTTAACCCTTTTTGTTTTTACATCATGTGATATTACCTGTGTGAGTGAAGCCAGGCTCATTTAAACGTGTGTAAGAAATTAAGAACGCAAATTGGTGCTCTACCCCCAGAGTGGCGACAGGGCCAGTTGGGGCGTGTGGTGCTGCAGGATGAGGACATCACCACAAAGATCGACAACGACTGGAAACGACTCAACACCCTCATGCACTACCAGGTCAGAGCCATGCTCTTTATATAGCCTTTATTTACTCTTCATCTCACACACGCACATGCACACGCATGCACGCTCACACACACGTACATGCATGCACACTTACACACACGCACACACAAGTCCAGGGGTCAGAAAGTAAGAGTTCTGCCATGAGTTTCTTCCACAAATGAGCCAGCTGATTTTAATTATTAATTATTCCTCCTGGCTGAAGAATTGGACGAATTAGCAAAACTTTGATAAGCCTTTTTGGATAAGATTGTACACCACTGGGGAAGTATAATTAAGCGAAAACTCAGGTTTGAGATCGGTTAATTAGTCCTGAGGTGTAGGCATGAGAATGTGGGAACAGTCCAGGCGCTTGATTGGCTGATTAACTGGGTGTGGCTTCAGCAGGCATGAGAATGTGGGTGTTTGATTGGTGCTGATTGATTGAGTGATTATACAGGAGGGCATAAAGGGTGAGGTTAAGCCTGCTGCAGCAGCAGTTTGGAGGTGAAGTGTGGATTTGGGGCTTGTTGTGAGGCGGAAAGGAAAGAAATTAGGGTTTTGGTGCGGTTAAAGGATGGCAGGTGTGAGGTTGTGTGGATGTGATGATGGTTTATTTATTTGAGGGCCAGGAGACTGATGTGGAAGAAACATTATTTGATGTTTTCTGTAAAAGTGCGGAGTCATCTGTGATCAGCCCTGCAATCCCCCCCCCCCCCCCCCCCCCCCCCCCCCCCCCAGGAATATCCCTTCAGTCCTGCTGGCGAGCTTTTTCTAGACCTTTCTACAGAACCCTCTGAACCCTTTCTCACAGGCTGTCCGAAACTGCCTTCTTACTGTATCCCCAATAAGTTCTAAACATTCTCCCTACTTTTTTTTTTTTTTTGTACCTATGCAATGGACCATATGCAAAAAAAGAAGATCCTCCATGCAATTTTCCAACTGATGTGTTGTAAGGTGTCTTGTCCTTGCAATAAAAAGGCACTTCATCTTTCTCCCTGGTGTATGGGACCTCCCACCATGTCCTCCTAAAAAGTATGATTTACTACCTGAAGTGTGCTCCCAAATGCACTCAGTGAAACCCTGGGAAAATTAGTATATTATCCTGGGATTTTAAGTAGGCTACATTTACAGAAGAATTAGCCTACTTAACAACTTTCTCATACAGTGTACTCTATCTACTTAGTTGCCTACTATAGAGTATACAAGTTGTTTCAGACATGGGGCCCAGTGTAGCAAAGTTCCTTCAATCATCCATGGCTGCTACAACCCTGCCTGATTACATCGTCCCTTTCCACCCAACAATCTAAAACTTATCTGTTATGACATGACATGAAAAGGTTTATTCAATTTCAAAATAAAGTTCCTGCTTAAAGGATATAGGCCAATGAGAGTGAAGTACTGGACAGCTGCACCGCCATAGCGTTCCCTGCGTTTCTTCTGCAGCCGGGGGCTAATGGGGATGGCGCTAAAGCTAACAGTTTTGATGAGAAACACCAGCGGCCCTCTCTGACATGTTTAAAGCACCGCGGCTTGCCGGCTAGCCTAAACACGCGCCGAGTTAAATGGTCCTCGGGTTCAAAAGCTTTTTAAAACCGCATTATGTTCTTGTAGCGAGCCATGAATTTTACTGTAGTTTGTACGCAGTGGAGGTGTTTATGGGGACCACCCTGACCTTACTCTAAATCAAACCAGACAAGAACAAAGCCGTACCAGGCCAGACCCTGTCTGTGGCGCGATGGGTGTTCCAGTCTGTAGGGTGGCCAGCTCTCCAGTGTACCCAAATGTCCCCCGAAACCACAGTAATGTTCTGTATGGGTACTAAAATGTACCTTTTACAGGCAACATGGGTACAAATGGATTACGTATTGCTGGCTAGGGTTAGAATTTTGTGTACCTATAGTACACCACCCCAGTGACGAGCATTTGTACCTTTTATAAGCACTTTTTCATACACATTTTTTTAAGAGTTTGCACGGGGGCATGGGTTTGATTCTCCTCTGAGCTGTGGTCCCTTCTCTTCCTGTCACCCTCTCTGCTTTCTCTCTATCCGTTACCCCCTCTCTGCTTTCTCTCTATCCGTTACCCCCTCTCTGCTTTCTCTCTATCCGTTACCCCCTCTCTGCTTTCTCTCTATCCTTTACCCCCTCTCTGCTTTCTCTCTATCCTTTACCCCCTCTCTTTTATCCCTGTCCGAATAAAGTCAAAAAACTGTAAATGAGGGCGGAGTGTTTGGCTGTCCTTTAAAAAGCAAAGGCAAAACCCCTGTGTGTGGCTGCTTCCTCCCCTTCCCGCAGGTTTCGGACTGCTCCGTGGTGGCCTTGGTGCCCAAGCAAACGTCCTCCTACAACGTCCCGCCGCTGGCTAGCATCCCGCGCACCATCAGCAGATATGGCAAGTCTGACACGTCGGCTATTACGCACGGTGGCTAACCAACGCGTGAACCTGGCCCCTCCCACCCCACCCCACCCCACCACACCCCACCATGTCAAAGGCTCTAATCAAAGCCACCGGTAATGCAGTAGAATAGAGGTTTGACGCAGAATAGCCCACAGCACTAGCGCCTCTCAAAGCTCAGGGTTTCACGCACCCTTTGAACCCTGGTGAGACCCCGTAACGTTTCAGACTGAGAGAACTTCCCAGGAGCCTTCAGTGTCTCCAGGAAACAAGCTTCTTGAGGGGGGGAGGGGCTGTTGATTCTTTCTGGTTTTTTTTTTTCCAGGTTGTGTGTATCTTTTTTTTGTTTTTTTTGTTTAAAGGGTAAACTTTTTAGAAGCCTTTTGATGTGCAGATTTGGGCTGTGGAAGAGAAAGTCTGTCACCAGGGGAAAAGCATTCTTTCTGTATTCCGTCTGACGCAGGGCGGTGACGGGGGGGGTGGGTTGGGTTTTAGGGGGGGGGGGTTTGGAACGTCGACGGAGACGCGAGCCGGAGTTAACGATACGGCGTTATGCCAGAGAGAGATCTGCAGTCTTTTTAAACTCCTAAAACTTCAAAGCGCGTCGGCGACATGCGAAATCTGAAACCACTGGCAGCAGTGTTTGTGCTCATGAAGAATGTGTGTGTATGGGGGGGTGGAGGAGGGGAGGGGGGGGGGGGGTGGAGGAGGGGAGGGGGGGGGGGGCATCGCTCTCTTAACCGCGCACCCCCTCCCCGTCGCAGATTTGGCGCTGCGCTACGCCTCCGGCAGTCCCGACAGCTTGCGTTCGCGCGCCCCCATGATCACGCCCGACCTGGAGAGCGGGGTCAGGGTGTGGCACCTGGTGAAGAACCACGAGCACGGCGACCAGAAGGAGGGCGACCGCGGCAGCAAGATGGTGTCCGAGATCTACCTGACCAGGCTGCTGGCCACCAAGGTGCCGCCACACCCCCACTGAACCGCGTATTTTTAATACACATTACTGCACGTGGAATGTCTGTTTCCCCACCCAGTTTAACCTTATGAGGAGTAGGAGTAGTAGTTTTTTTTTTTTTAATTGTTAGTCAGTGTTCTAGAATGCCATTGTCTTCAATGACCAGTAGTGATTGTTACATCAGCATTGGAATGTTCTGTTGAGAACATTTTAAGTACATATTTATCATCACACACCTTAATGGGTTGATACCTCAGACTTGTTTTTTTTTTTTACTTTTCTGGGGGTCCCCAATTTTCTTTTTCCTGTTTATTCCATAAAATGTCATTGTGACAGTGTCTCTTCAAAAAGCTCATTACGAATAAAATTGAATTAAACTTCATTAACGGCTGACGCCAAAACTAAAATCCACAGTGAGTGAGTTGATGACGGGAGTGGACGGGTCGAGCCCTGATGCCCCTCTGTTTCGGACGTTTCTCAGGGCACGCTGCAGAAGTTTGTGGACGACCTGTTCGAGACTCTCTTCAGCACGGCCCATCGCGGCAGCGCCCTCCCCCTCGCCATCAAGTACATGTTCGACTTCCTGGACGAGCAGGCGGACAAGCACGGCATCCACGACGTGGACGTGCGCCACACGTGGAAGAGCAACTGGTGAGAGCCCACGCCAACACTGCCCTCCTCAGACCGGGAGGGGAATTGCACCTTTCAGACAGGGAAAAAAGTCTCAACGCATATGACGTACATTACCAGACGCTCTTATCCAGAACAGCTTACACAGCTTGCATTCGTCACATACAGCGTATTTAAGCGGCTGGATATTTACTGAAGCAATTAAGCAGGAAGCAAGTTAAGTACCCAGCTCAAAGGTACAAGGGCAGTTCCTCACCTGGAAGTTAAATCTGAAATCCCACGGCCATAATATAAACCTATAAAGTTAGTTATAACTGACATGTGAATTTAAAGATCTACCTGTTTGAATGAAGTAGCTCCAGAAATGGCAGTTAGGTTTCCTTCACGCATACCCCTCACTCACTGATTGGCTGAATTAGATTTTTTCATAACTGGAGATGTCCAATCCCGTAAAAACTCCGCTGGCTTCCTCTCCTCCCTCCCAGCCTCCCGCTGAGGTTCTGGGTGAACGTGATCAAGAACCCGCAGTTCGTCTTCGACATCCACAAGAGCAGCATCACGGACGCCTGCCTGTCGGTGGTGGCCCAGACCTTCATGGATTCCTGCTCCACCTCCGAGCACCGGCTGGGCAAGGACTCGCCCTCCAACAAGCTGCTCTACGCCAAGGACATCCCCAACTACAAGAGCTGGGTGGAGAGGTGGGAGTGAGAGAGGATCTGTCAAACTTCTCTTTCAGCATTATAGTACTTTGAAGACAAAGAAAAAAACAAAGATTTTTAGTCATTGGCAAGTCTTTGAAGGCATCATATTAACCAGAAACAATGCATGCGCTCTACAGAAGACTTATAACTTCCTGCTGGTCTGGGAAGCAGAGGCTAGTGAGCATTTTGCCTCTGCCTTCCATGACAATGAAAATAACAGTCCATCTCTTACGTAGTCATTTTTTGTTTAGATGCTCCAACCCATTCAATGACTAAATTTCGGGCTGACTCTAGTGCACGTGCATGTGTGTGCGTGCATGTATGTGTGTGTGTGTGTGTGTGTTTCACCAGGTATTATGCGGACATCAGCCGCCTGCCGGCCATCAGTGACCAGGACATGAACGCGTACCTGGCCGAGCAGGCCCGGCTGCACTCGTCCGAGTTCAACATGCTGAGCGCGCTCCACGAGATCTACTCCTACGTCAGCAAGTACAGCCAGGAGGTACGGCCATGCTACTGCAGCAGCGGTGTCCTGAGCCACCGCCCGCACACATTACATTACATTACATTACAGGCATTTAGCAGACGCTCTTATCCAGAGCGACTTACACAACTTTTACATTGTATCCATTTATACAGCTGGATATATACTGAAGCAATGCCGGTTAAGTACCTTTGCTCAAGGGTACAACGGCAGTGTCCTTACCCGGGAATCGAACCTGCGACCTTTCGGTTATGAGCCCAGTTCCTTACCCACTGTGCTACACTCCGTCCTCCGCCCGCACACAGAGAAGAGGGCTGCGCAGCCGCAGACGTTAGCGCCGTGTGCGGCTGCGCGTCCTTTCGGGGGGCAAGCTCTGCTCCCTCGGGCTCCTTCGGGTTTCTCACGGTCTCTGTCGTTCCCGTCCCCAGATCTTGGCGGCGCTGGAGCAGGATGAGCAGGCCAGGAAGCAGCGGCTGGCCCAGAAGCTGGACCAGCTGATCGGGGCCATGTCCCTGGAGAGCTGAGAGAGAGAGAGAGAGAGGGAGGGAGAGGGAGAGAAAGGGAGGAAGAGAGGAAGAGGGAAAGAGGAAGTGAACCTAGGGCATGGGCCACACCGAGCAAGCTGAGAGACGCTGAGAAACAGACGGGGTCGCCCCTGCTTCTCTGAAGACCTGTCTGACCGTCTGACTTTGAAACGCTGAACCGTTTCTAAAAGATGGCCGCTCCGGGCTCTGCTTCGTGAGCTCTGCGGGGCATCTGCGGTCGTTGCCATGGAGACGAGGGCACCGGAGGAGAGAGAGAGAGAGAGAGAGATGCGGAACAGGCTTCCAGAGGAGTCACATGATGTCCTCTCTTGGACAGTTTAGGGCCTGGAGCGGCTGTCTGCAGAACTCCTGACGACCAGACGAGGGGGATGGGACGCGGGACCTCTGATCTCTCTGAGGGAACCTCAGTCTTCACAGAAATATTTCAACAGTATTTCATGCTGAATTCTTTTTTTTTTGTTTTTTTCTTTCTTCTAAATATCTTATTCTCAGCCGCAGCTGCAGTGGGGCTCACCCCGAGCTGAGAAGTGTCACAGCGCTGTGGGTGTGAAGCCCCTCGAGGAGTTCTATCTCTGTGTCTGCCCACTATAGCAGCATGACTGCATAAATTCAAGTGTACATTAATCAGCGTGAGACCTCCTATAAAGTTGTTTGGAAAGATCTTGGAAAGGATCACACCTCCACCTAAAATAATTCCTGGAAGGGGGGCCAATTTCGAGGCGTGGATTTGGATGCATTGTTCTCCTTCCCTCTGTGCTCCAAGCCAGCCTTCTGGGGAGTAGGGCACACTTGAAAGCACTCCTTTAACCCTTTTTGAGGTGTGAGGTCACAGACATGTGATTGGAATGTTCTTAACTGAACATTCTAACGCTGACGTGCGTAACAATCGCTGCTGGCGACAGAAACGACGGAGTTCTAGAACACTGAAGACTTAGGATGTCGAAAAAAACATTCCTAAAAGTCCTGCTCTTCAAAGGCTTAAAACAAGCCTATTGGGATGTGAAGGGTGCAGAGGACTGATCGGGGGTATCTGACACGCGTCCACTGTGGGGTGCCTCTGCTACAGGCCACAGGCAGAGTGCCCCCCTCTCTGCTTAAAATGTTATTGTAAGTTACCGCGTCGTATTGTGGAGGAATAAAGTGTCTTTATTTATTTGCAGTTGAACGCACGCAATGCTGAGTGAATTACTTCAGCGGACATTGCTTACCAAACAGCCCTCTTCGATACGCTCCTCAACGCATGTAATTCGCGGCCATTTTGGACCTTTTAGCTTGTAACAGTGCCAAAAGTTATGCCATGTTGTAATCTGTACCATTTTAAAGCATCAATATTTATTGACGAAGGTCTGCATTTATATGAATGGCTGAGGACTATGCTTGCTTTGTGAACAGTTGCGCATCAGTTCCACCGTGGGGTGCTGTGGTTCGGCGTCCTCTGTAATGGAGTGGTGTTCACGTCACAGTGTGCTGTGTGTGACGGTGTCGTCGTCTGTGATAAACTGCTCTTGGATCGCGAGTACTGGTCAACGCTCACAACAGCATATGTGTCCGTATGAGTTTTCCCCACATTCTCATTGAAAAAGAAACGGCCGTTTTTTTTTCAAATGTGTACGTGATTGCCCGTTGATATTTTGCTCTTTACATTACATTACATTACATTACAGGCATTTGGCAGACGCTCTTATCCAGAGCGACGTACAACAAAGTGTATAACCATAACCAGGAACAAGTATGACGAAACCCCTAGAGAGAAGGTGGTCATGTCTTCCACAAGCAAAGACATGTTGTGGCGCGCAGTTTTCTTTTTTGCCTGCACTGTCATATTTTGTGGACGAGCTGTGGAATTATATTTTCTAGGTGTGTGTGTCCTAGAAAGCCCAAAGGAAATTTATTTCGTCAAATTAAAATTAATCTCCAGCACTGCACAGGGTCTTAATGATGAAATGAACGGCATTGTGGGTAGATTTTAATCAGTTTCTAGAATGGCAGGGCCAGCTGTGGTGCTCCAGTAACCGTGGAGACGCTGTGCAGATGCCGTGCTGTCGATGTGGATTGCCCTAGGGGTTTCCCCATCTCGCATTGGGCACAGTGAGGTGTTCTTAGAGGTAAAAAATAATTATTTACATTTATATAGCACTTTCCTCGAAATTCAAAGCGCTTTTTTTTTTTTTTGTTACAGTGATGAGGGGGGAACTCACCTCAGCCACCACCAACGTGTAGTACCCACCCAAGTGATGCACGGCAGCCATTTTGCACCAGAACTCTGATCGTACATTGGCTGTGGTGGAGAGAGAGAGAGGGAATGATTTGCCAGTTAAACTGGAGGAAGATTAAGTGATGGGTTGTGAAAACCAGGGTTTTGAATTTAACCAGGTGTACTGAGAGAGTGTCAGACTAGTAGTTCACACGGATGCGCACAGCAAGAAATGTTCATTTCAGCAACCAGATGCCACCGGACACCGCATGCCTGGTCATTCAAGCACTCGACAAGCTGGGCTGGCTTTGGCATGTGCGCTTTAATACATAACTCACCCGTAGTTCGTGGTTAACCTCACAGACGATACTCAAAACTAGTTGAATGTACATTTGCGTCAAAGACATATTCATGAAGGCGATATTGGTGGGAGAATTAATTTTTAAAGGTGTTTGTATCCTGATTTTGGGTTTACGGATTCTCACGGCAGTTGGTATGCAGTTATTATAATTCATATGTCCTGTTCCGTCCCGTCCTCACTGTTTCACCCTCTGCCAAGCGGAATATGATTAAACCAGTCAAAGGTCCTGGGGATGTGGGTCTTTTTGACGGTGTTTGAACAGTGTTTTTATTGAGGGAGAAAGAAGCGATCTTTTAACTCTGCTTTTTTTTGAAAATCCCTCTTAGAAACATGAGGATATGCAGTAGGTGGGATGAAAACCTGCATACCTTTCCATCAGTCTCTGTGCGCAACCTTTCAATGCCTTCTGCCTCTCTCTTTCTCTCTCTCTCTCTCTCCTCTCTCATCTTCCTCCTCTCTAACACTGAGGAGGATGGAGACGAACCGTCAGCCCGTCACTCTGAATATACCTCCTCTCCGCGTTTCACTTCAAAACTTTTCACTTTAAAACTTGAGATTCTGACGTGATTTAAAATCACAGAATGTTTAACATTGATTTCCAGTTTTCAAAAAAAAAAAAAAACATGGCATGCTATTAGTATTCATAGTAGAAACTGGAAGTAAATACAAATAACCAAGATGATGTTCCATGATGTCTGTTTTTGTTTTATACTGGACGTGTTGTGAAAGTTGTAAGAAACTGAAAGTATTTTAATATTTATTTTGCTTTTTATGACAACACATTGTGTACCTATTGTAAATATTGTATGAAGTATGCTCATTTTGAAAGCCAGGGATTTACTGTGTGTTGTTGTTGTATATGAATAAATTTTTACTGGTTAAAAATAAAAGTACAGCCAAAATTGTGGAGAGGTGTATGCGACTCGACAGGTGGCGAGAGGTACAAACCATATGCAAAATAGGAGGTATCAGAGATTTTTTTCTTTATTATTTAATGCTGTGATGCCTACATTGAAAGCAAAACCGGAGGCAAACAAACATGCCCTCAATGTCTTGCTTATTGCTGTTCAGTGAGCCGAAACAGAATTTGATATGGCGTCCTCCAAGAAGAGGGTGAAGAGCACATTGGGTGACATATCTGTTTTTTAAATCTATCTTGGGACTGGACTGTGGCCACTAAAGAGAGAGAGAGAATAGATGGAATAGCTGACCCAAAAGACCTGTTGATAAATGTCTATGAATATAATTGGAAATATAGTGCCTGCGGCAACGACATGTTTATCGCTGCACGATTCACGGATAACGAGTGATGTAGGGATCTACCAAAAGCCTGAGGGATCTAGCTCATTGTGTGGACAGCGGGCGTCAGAATGTAGGTCCTGGCAGAGTCGCAGTGTTTACTGGCTTTTAATGTGCATCAGCTGCAGGGATTCATTTAGTAATTGAGCAGGAAAAAGACATCAGTCATATCAGTGAATACCAGCGCGTGGACTTGATAATGGTACGCTCAGTCATAGCATACAGTGGCAGAGGTGTGTTTACCTTAGAGAGGCAGAAAGAGGAGTGTGTGTGCAAGACTTGCCTTTTGTCTATAGTGAGTACACTGTAGGGGTGTACTGCTTCCAAACCCACTGATTTCGCTCTTCCGTCCTTGAAAAAGTGGTCTGAGAGCGCCATCTAATGGTGTACTCTGTTGTTACAGCTTTCGGAACATCCTTGACATATTTGAACTTAATAAAACGGATAGTTTTCTCTCTCAGGATAACATCATAAATGTTATATATGATGCCATATAGCTAAAAAAATATATAAATATTGACAATGGCCCAGTAAAACTCAATGTCTCATGTTCACTTCAATGGGGAAGAAGCAAAATGAGGCTTGCCGTTCTTGTCATCAAAAATTCTTTTATCAGAGTAGAAGTGTAGCCATAAAACGTGACACTGCAAAATAAGGCAGTTTTGTATTGTTTGTATTATTGTTAATGTACATAGTTATGTGAAGTATCAAGTACATATTTCACACAACAAGGTGTAATTTACAACAATACAATGCAGAAAACCTCTGAGCCAGGGGAGGAATCTGGAAGTATTTCACACATTTAATGAGCATTAAAAAGTCACACAACCGTGTGTGTGTTTGTGTGTGACTGTTTTGTGTATTAGTACGTGTGTGCTGGTTCAGGCTCAAATGTATTGTACACACAGACACATCTATGGCTGGCAGTTTAACCCCCATCTTCCCCACACCCTCTCCTTCCCTTACCCTCACTTCCTCTACCTCTTTCTTCCCCTTTCTATCCTCTCTCTCTCTTCCCCTTTCTATCCTCTCTCTCTCTTCCCCTTTCTATCCTCTCTCTCTCTTCCCCTTTCTATCCTCTCTCTCTCCTCCCTCTGTCTATCTATAGCTCTTTCTCTCTTTCTCTCTCACTCCCAGCCTCTGCCCCCTCCCCCCTCTCTCTCTTTCTGCCTCTACCCCCTCTTTCCTCCCCCTCTCTCTTCCTCCCCCCCCCCCCCCCCCCCCCCCATCACTCCTGTAGTCCTTCCCCTGAAATTCCTGCATTTGAAGGGACAATATCACCATGTCACTTCTTCTGCAGAGAGGAGAAATTTCTCTATGGAAATTCATCACATGTGTCTCGACAAAGAGCCCCCCCCCCCCGAAAAAAAGGCTCCCTCAAATCACTTCAAGATGTGGACCTCAGTGACTCACAGCCAGTCAGAGCTGGTTGTGAGGTTTATAGGTCCCACCTTCAACCACACTACACTGCAGAAAGAAGGGGTGGGGTGGGTGGGGGGGTGGGGGGCAGGAAAGCCAAATTACAGCACTGAGAGGTGAGGAAGGATAATGTCATGACAATGTGGAGGTGGAAGTTTGGGGGGAGGGGGGCAAACTACTCCTGTGTGTGTGAGAAGCTTAGAGGGAGAAGGAGGGAAAGGGGAGGGTGAGCGAGAGAGAGGGAGGAAGAAACAGAGGGAGGGAGGGCGGGAAGGAGAGAGAGAGAGAGAGAGAGCTATGAATTAACACAGGACCTTCTAGGCCTAGCCAGCTCCTGCTCAACCACAAGACTGCTTGGACATGATGTCATCTCGGTTTCTTTTTCCTTCCCCTATTTCTCCTCACATCCACAGTCAGCAGAAAGTAAACAGAACGGAGGGTTGTTTTCCTGTGGACAGGAAGGAGCGGCACGCTGTCACTCAAGGAGTTGGAGGTGAGCGCTGAGCCTGAGTCCTTCCCGACCAATCAGAAAACACACGGCAGTGTGTTGTTCCTACGCACTGTAGGCACGGTGTGGAGCCTCATCTTTTAATCTGTTTCGTTTACAGAGCAGATATTTAACGTACAAAGGACCAATGTTCGATTTGTTATCATGTTAACACACTGACATTCATTACCTTACATTACATTACAGGAATTTAGCTGACACTCTTATCCAGAGTGACTTACACAACATTCCATATAGCATTAACATTGCATCCATTTATACAGCTGGATATATGCTGAAGCAATGCAGGTTAAGTACCTTGCTTAAGGGTACAACGGCAGTGTCCTACCCAGGAATCAAACTTGTGACTTTCAGATTACAAGACCAGTTCCTTAGCCATTATACTACACTGCCGCCCAATTTTATATGCATTTTATATGGTACGCACACGTGACCAGAGCCAGAAAGACTATCTCCACCCCCACCCCTCCCAAAGAAAGCCATACAGGCTGACACGCCCACAGAATCATACAAACACAGACCGTACACACTCAAACCCACACAGACATTCACTACATACACGCACATGTACGGACACATGTGCAAACACACGCACACTCACACACAAACACATGCGCACACTCACACACGCACAAACACATGCGCACGCACACACACATGCATACATACACACACACACGCACATTACATTACATTACATTACAGGCATTTGGCAGACGCTCTTATCCAGAGCGACGTACAACAAAGTGTATAACCATAACCAGGAACAAGTATGACGAAAAAACCCCAGAGAGAAGTACCGGTCCACATACACACATCCACGCGCACGCACGTACATACACAGACTACACCTCAATGTTTCTGTTAAAAACATCATCTCACAGGCCTTGAGTCATGGTGGTGGTGCTTATATGACCGCAACTCCGCCTACAGTATCTCTGGCTCTTACGGTATTCGCTTCCTGTGTGAAATGCACTTTTCGTAAGTTGCTTTGGCTGAAAGCTGCAGCCAAACAATTAAAATGTCCACCACGATGCACAGACTTCTCGCTGACGCAAACACAGACCTTTACCACGGGATCGGCGTGCAGTAAAATAAAAGAGAAACAAAGTGCATAGAGCTATCAGGGCCTGGATTCCTCACAGCCGCCATTGTTTCTCTTTCTGAGGCTCACGCGATCTGAGAGCGATCACACCCACCCACCGACCCACCCCCCACCCCGCTGACAGCTCTGAGATGTCCCAGACACTGGCATCAGGTTACATAAGAGAATTGGTTTGGGGGGGGGGATTAGGTGGGAGTGGGGGAGAATTTGGGGAAGAGGGAGTAGGAGGAATTTGGGAGAGGAAGGGGTTTAAGGAGTTGGGGGAGAGGGAGAGTGAGAGTGGGGTTCAGTGGGAGAAATTTTCGGGGAGAGAGAGTAGGAGGAATTGGGGAGAAGGAGGAGGGGGGTAAAGGAGCTGGGGGAGGGCGAGAGTGGGGTTCAGGAGGGAGTGGGGGATATTCTGGGGGGTGAGGGAGTGAGAGGAATTGTGGGGGGGTTTAGGAAGGTGGGGAACAGGGGTACGGTGGGGTGGGGGTGTTTTCAAGGAGTTCAGGGGGGGAGTGGGGGGGCTTTGGGGGTGTAGGAGGAATTGCGGAGGAGTGGAGTTGGGGAGTGGGGAAGATGGGTAGTGGGGGAGTGGAAGGAATTGGGTAGTGGAGGGAGGGAGGGAGGGGGTGTATGGTGGGGTGGGGTAGAGTGGGACATAATGTCCTACTCTGTCACACTAGCTAAGCTTTTCATGTCTTTGCCACTTAGCTATGGAGACTGGGACCTGGGGGCGGGTGGATTGGGAAATTCCTGAGTTGGGGGCCAAGAGGGGAAGGGGGGGGACAAGTTTTCTACAACAAAAAAACGAATAAACTTATATAAGGCACATATTCCTGCAGAAGAACTGACTTGGAAGCAGGCCTGGATGTCCAGTACCAGCCCCAGCCTTAAAGGGACTCTAAGCAAGATGTGATTTGGGCCCCCTCCCCCAACCCAATATTATGAATAATATATATTTTACAGTAATTAGGGGCCCCCCTGGTGGTGGCAGAGCCTTAGGCAGTTGTTTATGTCCCTTACTGGGTCAGGCCAGCTCTGAATGATAGTTTCTCTCTCTGAGCTGCAAAGCACATGGTCACTTAGCCAGGTCTGACCAGCAGGAGGCAGTAGTGAGTTGGAATTCCAGTGCATGCTCTTAACACCGTAGCTCAACCATGAATTATTCCCTCACAGCAAAATATCGATTCATCTGTTCTTCTATAAGTGGTGTATTCTTGGTAGTAATGAACTGATTTAATTTAATGTACTATTTTCTCCTTTTGGTTTGGTAGTATAAGGTGAAAAATAGAGTGTCAGAATGTGAGACACATTTACTGTAATGTTACAGGGTGCACTATTCAGATAACTGACACATTCATCTTGTGAAAGAAGTTAAACATTGGGTCAAACCAAAGATCACTTTAATGGTTTCATGGTATAACTTCTGATCCTTATTTCTTCTCTCTCTATCTCCAGTTATGAGCACTTGGTGTGGGACGGGACGGGACGGGACGGGACGTCCTGTGTGTGTGACAGAGAGGCAGAGGAATGGCAGGAAAGCGAACGGGCGGGATTGGGGGAGGGGGGGGGCGGTCAGGGGGACGTTGTTTTTACAGGTTTTTGATGGATGACTGAACGGAGTGAAGCAAACAGGCAACACGCTATTTCCTCTCACCATCCTGAGGCCAGCCTTGTCTGTTCCCCCCGCTACCAGCATGAACAAAATTATTCAGATGAAAAAAAGAAAAATAAAGAAAATCAAAAACACAGACGTGCCATAATCTCAGGCTTCTCTGGGAAAGGATATACATTCCAACAGGAAGGCCCCTGAATCTGTCATTTCCACTTGCCCCCACCATCTCCTATATCACAAATGTTTTTTTTTTTTTTGTTTTTTTTTCTTTCGGTGGGAAGAAAGCATCGGTTTTGAATCATCCGAACAGGAAGTGCATACCGTGGAGGGGCGGATCCTCCAAAACCTGCAGCTGACTGGACACAGAGCCATCAGACCCACGCAAAAAAAGAACACTTTTGTTTTTTTTCCCTTTTTGCGTTCTCCCCAAAGCTCGCGTAAACGCGTAAAATGTGTCCCGGGGTTTTTAGGTGTGGCCGCTGCACGCGCATCACTGAGCGATGACTGCACCGAGCTACGCTGTTTTCTCGAATTCTTTTTTGGCTTGGCTAGACGCGGCTGTTTTGTTTTCCATTATATTCATTTGCATGGCTGATGAATGACGCATGAAGTCATTTCAGTTTAGGACCTTACCCTGGAACCTTCTGGACGCACGTTCGGTTCCATAACTACAATGTGAGATAATGAGTTCCCTGGATTATATACTGCACGTGCCATTTTTTTTTTACCCAGCATGCATCATTCCTAGAATGCACGGCTTGTGAAGTTCTCTCTGTTTATGTAGGCAGCCCACATACCTTATTAGCTCAACACGCAGAAGTGTTAAGATAAAGGCTTCTGCGTGTTTTAAATGAACTGCCATTTGGAACATTGAACAGCAGCGGAAAGCTATTTTCCTACAGTCGGATTGGGGCGGGGGGGGGGGGGGGGTCTGTAACCGACAATTTTTGTAACTTTCCGAAAATCGACATAACAAAAGTCTATACCCACTTTCCGCACCGACTGGCCAGGTGTGCAATGGGCAGGGCTGTGCAGGTGGTCTGCACATCCTCCAATGGCGGCAATGACTACTTCCTGTTAAAATCCCACCCCCTCTCTTTGACGGACAGCATCTCGAGTCACCTTCGAGTTTAGCCACTTCGTAAAAAGGTACGAGCGCGAGACAAACAAACACAGTTCGGCGTGGTCGGGTAACCCGGCGTACGAACCGGTTCGTTCTAAGCATGCTAAAGCTTCGACTCTCCCGAACTCTCTTATTTTCTCATGTCTCTGGCCTGACCAGAGCCAGGAGATTCGTCCGCTTCCATCAACATTACGTGAGGCGGAGGGTATTAAGATATGGAGGAGGAAACTCCCCCGTCTGTCCTGGGAGATTCGTTAGCTGTCGGGGTGGAGGATTCAGTGCTCGTTCCCCCTGTCATTGCCGCGGTGATATACTCCTGGCCTGGACCCCCAGAATCAAACGCTGGCCGTGCTGGTGACGTTGTTGTGCTTGCATGCTTGCGTGTTTGCGTGCGTTTGTGTTTGTGATCGCAGAAGCCGGGATAAAGAAACAAGCACGTACTGAGATGAACTCAACGCAGCTGGGCTCAAAAGGGAGGACTCACCCTTAAGGGGGGGAATGCACTTTGGCTTCTCCCGAGTGCACATGACTAATGCGCACTCGGGGAGTGTACTAATGCAGCCGTCTGTGCACAAAACAGGGAAGCAAAACGCCGCGACGAAGCGGATGAAGATATGTCGCGTGTTCCATCAAAAAAAAAATACTGCTCTGTTCCAGTGTTCCTCAACCTGATGGACAGGACCAAACTGAACTCCTCAGAAACTGTGTCTGTGTGTGTATGTGCACGTGTGTGCGCATGTGTGGGTGTGTGCACGTGTGTGTTTGTGTGTGTGTGTGTGTGTATGTGCTTGCATGCTTCAAAGCAACACAAGGTCAAGCACTTATGGCAGGCATTAACCAACAGCAAAACTGTATCTGGCAATACCTTACCGCTTGTTTTTTTTTTAAAAAAGTTATCGGACTGATGCTTGGAAAGTGGTAATTTCTGAGACATTATTGTTCCCAAAGAAATAGATCATGTGGTGATAATTTCAGATGACAAGGTTTGCACGCGCACAGGCAAGAAGGGTTGCAAAAACGAAACTGAGTGCTATTCATCTGCATCTGTTGAAATCACACTCACATCTGCTCATTTCCTGACTTTGCTACGGGCTCGTCTCAAAGAAAATCTATTGATGCGTCACCAGCGCATAAAATGACCATTCATACTTCAAAGCCCTGGAGGAGAAAATGTTCTAACCGGTAAATTATAATTATATTTTAACCCTTTGAAGAGTAGGAGATTTTTGGAATGTTCTTTTTTTTTTTTTTCTAAATTCCGAGTCAGTGTTCTAGAACTCTGCTGCTTTCAGTTACCAGCAGTGATCGTTACATCAGCATTAGAATGTCCGATTAAGAACATTCTAATCACATATTTGTGATCTTACACCTTTAACTAAAACCTCTCCAGTTGAGCTTGGTTCAAGAGTCCTGCTCAGGGTAACATACATATTATCATGTCCTGCAAAGTCAGCTATAGGCCTATTGATGAATTTTGTTCAGTCCTATAACTTCCACACATAGAGACTTGCATCCTTGGGTCCATCATAGTGTCCATCTGCTGAGGCAGAAAAGCTTTCACTGGACGGAGAACACCAGAGGGCGCTATTGTTTCCCGTTGTTTCCCACAGTTCTGATTGGCCCTTGCCTGTGCCGGGGCCAGACTGAGTGGGGAGCTGGACCCCGGGGTCTTATTTAAGTTTACAAGCGCTTCGCTGGGAAAGCCTCTGGTGGTTATATCCCCACATATGGACCTCTCCTCCAACTGCGTTTCACAACAACAACACCCAAAAGCGTGGAGCCAGAGCGCGGAGGCACGTGACACACAAACTCCTCTTTATTTCTGAGGAGACGGAAAACATTTTTTTTAAAAACCCGGAGCGAAGGCTCACAGGGAGTCACAGCCGAGGACAGCCATGCCAGAAACAGACACACCGAGTCAGAGCAGAAGATTGGTCCCGTAGGAAGAAGTTGTGCTCAAAGTGTGTAGAGTCACAGAGTTAGCACAGGAACATGTGCTCAGAGTCTGTAGAGTCACAGAGTTAGCACAGGGGCATGTGCTCAGAGTCTGTAGAGTCACAGAGTTATCACAGGGGCATGTGTTCAGTGTGTATGGAGTCACAGAGTTAGCACAGGGACATGTGCTCAGAGTCTGTAGAGTCACAGAGTTAGCACAGGGGCATGAGTTCAGTGTGTATGGAGTCACAGAGTTAGCACAGGGGCATGTGTTCAGTGTGTATGGAGTCACAGAGTTAGCATAGCAGCATGTGCTCAAAGTATGTAGAGTCACAGAGTTAGTGCACAGACAGGAATGGCCCAGATGGTGTAAATAAATCCTACAGATTCAGAGTTATGAAATGCTTTTGGAGAGAAACTCACACACATGTGATTCATTCAGCATTGGAGGGTGACACAGTGGAATGTGTTTTCTAAGAATATGAGCCTATTTATTTGAACACAGCATTATGTGAAATATATCATTAAACAGGTTTATTTTGTGGTGAAGAAGAGTAACTGTTGATTCACATCTACTTTAAATTAACTGTAAACAACCCAGAGAATTAAAAGGAAAAAATACAATCCACACACACACACGCACACGCACACCTACACACACACACACACGCATGCACACATGTGCACTTGCGCACTCTTAAAGTTGCTCGTACTTTATACACGCGCTGTCACACTCATACACGCACACACACACACACACACACACACACACTCACGCACACTCATACACACACACACACACACTCATACACATACACACACACAAGACTTCCCTCCCTGCTTCCTTCCACCCCCCCCCCTCTCTCTCTCTCTCTCTCTCTCTCTCTCTCTCTCTCCCCCTCTCTCTCTCTGAGAGAGGTGACCCAGCTGTTGCAGAGCAAGGGTTAAAAGGGGAGTGGATTTGGGGTAACAGAGGGGGGGGGGGGCTGTATAAAAAACGGTTTGAGCACAAGCCCAGCTTTATCCCTCTTGTCCTGCTCACGGTGAGAGGAAATCCTAAACCACCTCTACTCGGGCACACACACACACACACACACGCAACACACGCGTGCTCGCACACCCCTCGCACACACACTCAACCGCCTCCCGCTCGCTGGCTCGCTCACACTGAGGCACACACGCGCGTTGGCTACACACTCGTGGAGGAACATGGCTGGAACATCGCAGAGGAGAATGAATGGGTCCTGGGTTCGACTGGCTCTGGCCACGGTCTTCTGCTTGTCGATATTCCACAGTAAGTACCACGGTTTTACCCTGGCAAGCCACATGCTCTTAGTCTAGACCTTGAGACTCTGGGTCCTTTAGAGGGACACTTTCGGGGGTTTGAGTCTTAATTCCCCCCCCCCCGTTAAAGTTAGCTGGTGTTGCAGGAGAGAAACTTTCCTGAAAGGAAAGAAGATTCGTAATTCCATAGCATGGGGTGGGGAGAACGAATGTTGCATTCATTTCTGAGAATGAGCAGACGTTGAAAACTGCTTGTGTTGCACTGGGCATATTGAGGGGCATATTGTTTAATGTGGAAACTTGCTGTTAACGGTTGGACCCAGCCCTGCGAGAAGGGTGTGGGGGTAGGGGAGTGGAGGGGTGGGGGGGGGGGGGGGGCGGAGCTAGATGGGGTGTGTAATGTGCAGGAGAGGACTGCCTCCTCATTTTTGACTGGTTTTTGACCAAAAACCCACACCCAGTAGCCCAGCCTTGGTTCAACTATAACTCTTCAGATGACCAAGCGACTCTGGTGCTGCCTTGGTTATAGATAGCTGTGAAAGGACTGTGTGCGTGTGTTTGCGTGCGTGTGTGTGTGTGCGTGCACGTGCGGGTGTGTGTGTGTGTGTGTTTGCGCGCGTGTGTGTGTGTGTGTGTGTGTGTATATGAGTGTGGGTGTGTGTGTGTGTGTTCATAAACAGTAGGTGCATTGGTGTGGGAAGCATAATGGACCATATGCTTAAGGGAAGATTAAAGGTTGTGCTTCTGTCCAGCTCGCTAAAATGAGGACAGGATTTTGGGCGTGTGACTCATGGAGGAGATGACTGCTCACCTCGCTCGCCCGCTCTCGCTCCCGCTCGCTCTCCCTCCCGCTCGCTCTCTCTCTCGCCCGCTCGCTTGCGCGCTCGGTAAAGTTTCACGCTCAAACTGTTTGACACTCCGAGGGTCAGGAGGCAAGTCATGTCAACGTTATTTACGAGGCCGTTTTAAAAACAACTGACCTTGACCAAAGTACCGCATGACTTTAATAAATTAATAAATAGATAAAATAAACGGAGTGGATATGAACAAGGGACCACAAAATTAAGGTTAAAACACGATACGTAGAACAATATGCCAAAATAAAAAGGACCTTAAATAGACTCAGGGACTAAAGATGGATTTTCAGGCAGGATTTAACCCTTTACGGTGCGAAGTGCCAAATACGTGATAAGAATGTTCTTAACTGAACATTCTAATGCCGATGTAAGGACCGTTACTTGTGATTGAGAGCAGCGGAGTTCTAGAACACCGACTTAGCATTCTGAAACAAGCATTCGGAAAAATCTCCTCTTCAAAGGGTTAAAAGTGTCGGTAGAGGGGGCCAGACCTAGTACAAAGGGGTAGACTATTCCACAGCCTTGGGGCATGGCATAGGTCTGGAGGATAGGGGGTTCACCAAAATGCAAGCGTACACACAGACCCTCCGACCCCATCTCCCCTCCCCAAACCAAGGGGGAAGACATATGATCGCAAGGAACAAGCAATCTCTTTTGTTTAACACAATGTAGCTGATGCCTATAATTAGGAATAACTGCATAATTGGAGGGCGATGCTTTGCAGCTAAAAAAAGAGCATCTTACTAGAGGCATGCTGTGCTTGGCATACTGCATACCGTCACAGTGCGCTTGTATCTGCGGCTGATTAATTAGATTTCCTTTTTAATTTAGAGACTTAATAAAGACTCTCCCTCTGCACGTACCCCAACAGAAGGAGGACGGGAGTGGCACTGAGCCAGCCAACAAAACGTTATCACAACGTTGGCGTAACATAGCAGAAAGCGCATCACGTTGCTGCCACATCGCGGAGACATTCTCTGAAGGTTAGCTGCTGGGCGGGAACATATTGCCTGTGCAAGTTGTATGCTTCAAAACGTGTGTCCGTTTGGGACGGCACCGACCGACGCTCTCCTACCAGGGGACCCTGTCGTCTGCTGCTTTCGATTAACACTTTGGAAACGTCTCGGGGGGCGTGGCCATCAAAAGCTAAGGAAAAAAGAATTTGAGAGATTTGCAGCAACTCCACCCTTATTCCAGCGAGACCCACGTCAACACTGCTGACACAGGCCAGAGACCAGCGTGCCAATTTCAGTTTCCATGTGTCTCTTAAATCTTCAGTTTGTAGTAATGCACTGCTAAAACAGAAAGTCTGATAGTCTTAGTCTTGCATTTTGACTTGATGTTGTTTATATTACCTTTCGCAAAATAACACGAAAAGATTGGCGGTGACATACGACGGTTTTATGCATTTCAAGAATTTCCAATGAGTAATGACAATTTCACTTGTCCAGCAAAACTTAAAACAATCTAATATTTTCTACTTGAGAGGAAATAACATTTCAAGACTAAAGCACTTGTTAAGACAGACTGTTTTTGCAGTGTTCAGACCAGCTTCCAAACAAAGTTTGCCATGACCTGGAGGAAATAGTAGAGGCAGTGTGATGTCATAATTAGAACGTCCTGTGCATTCCGTGGGGTCATTCCGTGCCCTGTTCCATGGAATGTGCGTATCATGTTCCTCCGACAATGGAACGGAATGGCAGCGTCTTCTACAGGATATTGGAGGGGGGAAAACAGCCAGGGACCAGGGAGGGACACGAGGCAATGCAGCAGGGAGAGCTCTCGCACTGCGCTGACAACCAGAAGGCCCCTCCCTAGAGCTAACCTCTTAATCTAAACAGTCTCAGTGTGAGTGTTCAGCCACTTAACGTGGGTAATGTGTTTTAAAGGGGGGGGCGGGGGGTGATTGTGATATACACTTCAATGAATAGGGAAGCCTGTTATGGAAAAGCATTAATGGCTATCCTTTTATAGGAAATTTTTGGCCATGGCTGTTGCAGTACTCAAAACATGGTGGGGTGGGGGGGGGGGGCACCAAAATGGTAAGATGGTCCCAGGAAGGCCACGCCCCCTGCAGTCACACGCGAAGGCGTAAAAATGCAGGGTTCTGGCCCTCGGAACGGGAATAGGGTTGATGGGGGGGGGGGGGGGGGTGTGCAGGCAGTGCAGCTGGGTGGCGGTCTCTGAGAACAGCCCGTTTGGGAATAGGGTTTCACGGCGAGCTCAGCCCGTCAGTGTTTACAGCAGGAACCGTGATCGACCGCAGGCTCTGCCGTCTCGGCTCCTTCCCCCCCTCTGCACGCAAAGCGCCCGCCTCGCTGCCCGGGGTCACGACCCCCCGGTCGAGGTTTAACCGATGACACGGTGGATCGAGTGGAAGTGATGTCATCTGGGCCGGGTCTCCCTGAGGAGGGGCGGGGGCAGTTACTCCTTCGGCGAAAGATTTTCGTTTTTGGAAGACTATGGGCTATGAGAGAGAACAGCTGGATCAAGGAAAGACCTCGACAAGGCGTGCTGACTTCTCCCGAGCGACAGCGCGTGTGTGCGTGTGTGTGTATGCACGTGTGCGTGTGTGTGTGTGTATGCACGTGTGCGTGTGTGTGTGTGTATGCACGTGTGCGTGTGTGTGTGTGTGTATGCACGTGTGCGTGTGTGTGTGTGCGTGTGTGTATGCACGTGTGCGTGTGTGTGTGTGTGTGCGTGTGTGTGTATGCACGTGCGTGTGTGTGCGTGTGCGTGTGTGTGTGTGTGTGTGCGTGTGTGTATATGCACGTGTGCGTGTGTGTGTGTGTATGCACGTGCGTGTGTGTGTGTGTGTGTGCGTGTGTGTGTGTGCACGTGCGTGTGTGTGCGTGTGTGTGTGTGTGTGTGTGTGTGTGTGTGTGTGTGTATGCACATGTGCGTGTGTGTGTGTGTATGCATGTGCGTGTGTGTGTGTGCGTGTGTGTGTATGCACGTGTGCGTGTGTGTGTGTGTGCGTGTGTGTGTATGCACGTGCGTGTGTGTGTGTGTGCGTGTGTGTGTGTATGCACGTGCGTGTGTGTGCGTGTGTGTGTGTGTGTGTGTGTGAGAGTAACAAACGGGCTCTTCACTTTCTGCATAAACGGGTGTTTGTGCTGCTCTGCACAGTCGTATCCGCTCCAGGGAAAGCCCCAGAACTGATGCGTAATCTCGGGCTGAAGCTGGTGCACCTGTGAGCGTCCAGAAAGTCCCGCTGCAGTGTTTAATCCAGAGTACGGTTTCCTGCAACCCATGCACAGCTAATGCAACTGATGCTGTCCCAGCCCAGCCCCAGTGGCTACTGGAGTGGGTTGGTCAGCCCAAACTAAAATGCACGGGATGGCATTGGCCTGTATCAGCCAGAATGAGGCCTTCTGTGCTAAGTGTGTCCACATGCTATCTTATAATACATGCACGACTGTAGAAAGCCTATTTTGCGGTAACAGATCTGTGCCCACAAACAGGAAAACAATTTTTTTAAAAAGATCATCCCGTCAGATGATCGAATGGGGAAGTGACTACTGGGGTTTTACCATCTAACACTATTTCTGGACAGTGTGTCATAGTCGTGGTATTATTCATCGTAACCATGGTAGTAGCACATAATTTACCAATAATATAGATGATAAATCACACTTTTTTTATAACAAAGGAAACCGGAGGCGTCTGACGAAGGTCCACCACAGTTTGTGTGTGTGCCCACAGACTCAAACGAGCAAAAAGAAAAATGCTTTTTGTGCCAAAATAAGCAGATTAGGCCTCTAAATAAATGCCACATAAAATATACACGGTGTGATTCAACAGCACACGAAAGAAATTCAGCCTTCCATGTGAAACACCATGAGAGCATGACTTGACCTTTCCCATGGCCTGTAGCTATGGAGACACCATCCTTCCAGCCTTGCTTATAAACACCAGTTTGCATCGTACAGCTCACAAATTTTACACTGCGCCTAGAAGGCAGTGCGGGTAGGGGCTGGTATGGGGGGTGTGACCCGTCGACTGGGGTCGCCCATATTTATATTTTAAAAAGATTTACATTTCCACTCTCCTCCCGCCAATCCAGTTTTATTGCTCCTTCGTATTCTGGAACAGAGTAAAGAGTCACACACGATTAATCAGACCCCACCCCTAAAATAAATAAATAAAAATGAAATAAAATCTTCAATACATGAATAAACTAATAAATCAAGGTTGTGCTTAAGAGTTTAGACAGTAAGATCATACTAACGAGTTCATTTGCGAAATCATCATAAAAGGACCAAAGTTTATATGTTTTAAGTGCAAAATAATATACGGGTTAACCCTGATGATTGTGACACTTTGACTAGCAAACTCTGCTTATTTTGCCAGACAGTCATAATGAGTAGCAGACTTGTGTTCTGTTGAAGAACACGTCCTCAATCCACAACACTGTGGCGAGAGCATGACTGTTTGTTTTCGAGCACTCTGGAGCACTGTTTGAACATTACATAGAGAGAGATATAATGGGGAAAGGTTTGGATCCAATTTATATTTCATCTTATTTACTTGTTTATTTGATTGTTTTTTTTTCTTGCTGTAGTACAGAGAGTTTTCTCCTGGCCATGATTTCTAATGGCCCAAATTTATGTTTGCTCCTGAAATCTCTGCAATCTGCGCACACAGAAAGAGAAAAGGGTGTGGTTGGTCGGGTGTGGTCGATTGCAGGTTATGCAAAGGAACTGTTGCATCTGTGAATTTCAGAACAGGAAACGATTGACAGCTGCATGAATTCAAAGGTGCTTTTTTCTTTTTTTTTAAAAAACCTCCTTCTCAAAACAACCAAAAACCACAGCGAAAACAGAAATGACCACACCCAAATTCTGCCTTTAACTGCATCACAAAACCGTCATATAAAAGCCTGCTATAGACATGATGATTCACTTTCCTTATGCTGAGCACCACTCTACATTAAATGGAGGGGGCTAGGGTGGGATGGAGGGCGCTAGGGCGGGATGGAGGGCGCTAGGGCGGGATGGAGGGGGCTAGGGCAAGATGGAGGGGGCTAGGGCGGGATGGAGGGCGCTAGGGCGGGATGGAGGGGGCTAGAGCTGGATGGAGGGCACTAGGGTGGGATGGAGGGGGCTAGGGCGGGATGGAGGGGGCTAGAGCTGGATGGAGGGCGCTAGGGCGGGATGGAGGGGGCTAGGGCGGGATGGAGGGCGCTAGGGCGGGATGGAGGGGGCTAGGGCGGGATGGAGGGCGCTAGGCCGGGATGGAGGGTAACTGCTTCAGGTAATTGTCAGAGCCGTGGGCGGAACGAACAGGGGTTTTGTAACGCACTATAAGTGAAAACATGTGTTATATCACGTCCTTTACCCAGGCCTCCTGAGCTAAGGGCCCTCCCCCACTCTCTCTCTCTCTCTCTCTCTCTCACTCTCTCTCTCTCTCTCTCTCTCTCTCTCTCTCTCTCTCTCTCTCACTCTCTCTCTCTCACTCTCTCTCTCTCTCTCACTCTCTCTCTCTCTCTCTCTCTCACTCACTCTCTCTCTCTCACTCTCTCACTCTCTCTCTCTATCTCTCTCTCACTCTCTCTCTCCCTCACTCACTCTCTCTCTCTCTCTCTCACTCTCTCTCTCCCTCACTCTCTCACTCTCTCTCTCTATCTCTCTCTCTCTCTCTCTCACTCTCTCTCTCCCTCACTCTCTCTCTCTTTCTCTCACTCTCTCTCTCCCTCACTCTCTCTCTCTCTCTCTCTCTCTCTCCCTCACTCTCTCACTCTCTCTCTCTATCTCTCTCTCACTCTCTCTCTCTCTCTCTCTCTCTCTCACTCTCTCTCACTCTCTCTCTCACGCTCACACACACACACAAACACACGTGTGCACTTGCACACACTTAAAGTTGCTCACACTGTATACGCACGCTGTCACACGCAAATTTATAAACGTTCGCAAAAAACGTACACATACATACACATACACCCAACCCCCTCCCCCCTACACACACACAAGACTTCCCTCCCTGCTTCCTTCCACCCCCCATCTCTCTCTCCCTCTCCCTCTCTCACACCCCCCCCCCCCCCCTCTCTCTCTCTCTCGGATGCCTCCACATGGCAAATTTTCGGCCCCTACCAACCAAACTTATCCTGGATCAGAAGCAAACACTTTGCGTTGAGCGTTTTGGGTTTAGGACTGGGGGTGGGGGGGGGGGGGTGGCTTTAATTTTTTTCCGATTACCAAAATTTCCCATTACTAAAGAGGACCAAGAAAGTTTGGGAACCACTGGTATAGAGAATCCCGAGCAGTGGCTGTACGCTGTCCAGACCA
This sequence comes from Anguilla anguilla, assembly GCF_013347855.1. Classification (NCBI taxonomy): domain Eukaryota; kingdom Metazoa; phylum Chordata; class Actinopteri; order Anguilliformes; family Anguillidae; genus Anguilla; species Anguilla anguilla. The sequence continues at coordinate 37,072,579 of NC_049213.1, read as the reverse complement.
GAGCCTGCCTTGCTTAGATGACCCAGAAAATGGGGGGGGGGGGGGGGGGGGTCATCTAAAGACCCCCCGGGCCAGGGACAGGGTCCTTAGGAGTGTGTATTTAACCCGGAATCTCATTCGTCGAGAGGCATTACCTCACGAGCGCGGTGCTGGGAGCCAGAATGGCAGGGCAGCGGACCGTGGGCGGGGGGGGGGGGGGTGGGGGCTTTTCGGAAAAGGGAGGACTTCACCAAAAAAAGCGGCGGGAACAAGCCGTCTCGTGTGCGCCAGAGAGGGTCTGCGGGTCTGAGAGAGGGGGGCGGGTTTGAGACAGGGGGCGGGGCTGAGAGAAGGGGCGGGGCTGAGAGAGGGGGGCGGGGCTGAGAGAGAGGGGGCGTGTCTTAGAGAGGGGGAGGGGCTGAGAGAGGGGGCGTGTCTTAGAGAGGGGGGCGGGCTCAGTAGCGCTGTAATGAAACCCATGCACACGCTGCAGTGGGACGGCTCCTTATTTATTTCTTTTTGGGTTGGCTTGGATTAAAACCACATGTGCGTGAACGGAGCTCAGATAAATCATCGCCTGCGCGACGGAAAACGGCTCGCCCGCCCAGTATTATTTCAGAAACTCCGTTTATGAGTAAATGCGGAATAAATAAGCATTATTTTTCAAAATTGATGATTATTATTATTAATATTATTATTGAATTTTTTTATTTTTTATGATCCACTTGCTATTCATTAGAATATAGATTATATATTCGATTCCACAATGCAGCTGTGTAAATTTCTTCTGTTTGTTGCTATGGTGGCTGTTCCAGTTGTTTCGGAATGAAAAGCTGCTCTTGTACAAACGCCACACAGTCAAAGCCTCCCCCTCCACTGTGGGTCAGTGTGAGAGAGGTACCCCCCCTCCCCCCTCCCCCCTCCCCAAAAGACATCAGAATGTGTGAGAAACCCCAGCCTCCCCTCCTGGCTCAGCTGGGATAATGTGGAGGGAGGGGTCCAGTAGTGGAATGCTTGGGCTAGTGATAACAAGGTGCATTGTGGGTCCCGTAGTGGAATGCTTGGGGTAGTGATAACAAGGTGCATTGTGGGTCCCGTAGTGGAATGCTTGGGGCAGTGATAATGGGCTGCGTTGGGAGGAGGACTGAGGTGATAACCCTGGCAACCGTCTCCGGGGAGATGTCAGTTACCTGAAGAGAGCGTGGAGATGGTATCACTGACTCACGCTCCGGCTTATCCCCACACACACACACACACACACACACGCACACACACACGCACGCACGCACACGCACGCACGCACACACACGCGCGCACGCACGCACGCACACACACACACTCACGCACACACACACACACACACACACACACTCACACACACACACACACACTCACACACACACACAAACACGCACACACACACACACACACACACACACACACACACAAACACGCACACACACACACACACACTCACACACACACACACACACACTCACACACACACACTGACAGCTGCAGTGGATCCAGTGGTCATCTCAGCCGCCACTCGGCCCAAAGTAGGGAGGTGCCCTGCTCCGTCACAGCCGTCCCGCTGGGATCTACACACGCGAGAGAGGGAGGGAGGGAGACAGGGAGAGAGAGAGAAAGACAGAGACAAAGAGAGGAGGAGAGAGGGAGAGAGAGAGAGAGAGAGAGAGAGAGAGAGACAGGGAGAGAGAATGAAAGACAGAAAGACAGAGACAAAGAGAGGAGGAGACAGGGGGAGAGCGAGGCAGCGAGAGAGACACAGACAGAAATACAGAGAGAGAGAGAGATGGAGACAGAGAGAGACCTAGTGGGAGAGAGTGGAAGAGTTTTTGAGTTTTAATACAACCTTTATTGTTATATACATTTTACATCGGAAGTGGATTAACCTTAACAGCAATACCCAGTAAATATATCTCGTTTTTAAAAATGTTTTATGCCACAACAACCAAAGTCATAAGCATTCCATGACCAGTACAAATAAAAAATGACAGTTAAAGTTAAAAGTAAACTGCCCGTCATCGCCAACCTGGCAAAGAACACACCCTACGGCACAGAGCCCTGGTATATTGTGAATGAAAGAGAGAGAGAGAGAGAGAGAGAGAGAGAGAGAACTTCCAGACCCTGCCCCGATCTGCAGCGGGAACGGGAGGGGGAGGGGAGGGGGTTCTGGGGACCGCTGGAACAGACATCTGGAGAGGGACAGGGGGAGCCAGGCTGGGAGGGGCGGGGTGGGGGGGGGCAGGGCTGGAGGCGAGGCGATGGCCCACACAGAGCCCAGGGCCCCGCTTAAGTGCCCCAGTTTCAGGGCGTGGCCCAAATGAGGAGCCGTTCGTCTCTCCTCTCCTCTTCTTTTTGGGAAGGAGGGCAGAGAGGAGGACATCTGCTAACAGGAATAAGCCGTCCCTGATTACACGCAGGCGCACGAAAATATATATAATCAGCGGTGGGGGACGTCCTGGCCGGGCAGGGCTCTGTGCTCTCTTTGTCGAAAACGCAGCGCTTTTTTTTTTTTTCCCCTTCTCCCCTTGTCCCGTTCACGCTCTTTCTGTTCTCCATTCTGACTGTGTTTACTTTATTTTTTCTAGTTCCCACCCCAGAACCCTCGACGAGTCCCTGAACCTGTGACCCTTGGCCCCCTCCGCGTCCCCCCTCCCCCCCCCCCCCCGGCCCACCCCCCTCCCTCACCGAGAACACGTGAAAGATCCGCACAGGAAAGGCACAGAGAGGAGAGGAAACACAAAAAAGGGGGTTCTTGAGAAAACTAAAAGACGTGGTTAGGGACGGCCGGTTAGTCGCCCGGCGACGGCAAAGTTTTGGGGAGTCGAGGAGTATCAGCGGGTGCGAGGAGACCTCCCGTGTGACGCCCCGCCCGTGGAGGGGGGGCGAGGGGCGCGGGTTCGAGGATAAATCTGTCAGGAAAACCGCTGATGTTTCGGTGTTGAGTTTTCACCGGGGAGGGGGGGCGGGGGGTCCCGGCACAGCTGGATGATGGGGGTTATGAACACACGCCCCGCTGGTCCTTTCCAACGCCGTCCCGCCACGCTGCGGTCCGCGCCCGCTGCGGTCCGGCCTCACACACCCGTCACAGGCTCCCCTGCACGCCTTTCCTAAAAAAATTGCCCTCGTCGCCCCATGGAGGGGTGCAGGAAAAATCATACAAATACAGGGATGAGTTTTAATGAGACCGTTGGCCAATCAAAACAGGGCATTTGGATGCACCCATTTGGACATGCCCTGTTGGGTAAAAACGTGAAATTCTCTGACGCAGAGTCACGCGCACAGTCACCTGCTTCGCTAATGGAACACGATGCCCTAATACTGACCAGTGAAGCCAAACTAGTGAGGGCACATTGCCCTAATATTGACCAGTGAACCCAAACTAGCGAGGGCACATTGCCCTAATACTGACCAGTGAAGCCAAACTAGTGAGGGCACATTGCCCTAATACTGACCAGTGAAGCCAAACTAGTGAGGGCACATTGCCCTAATACTGACCAGTGAAGCCAAACTAGTGAGGGCACATTGCCCTAATACTGACCAGTGAACTCAAACTAGCGAGGGCACATTGCCCTAATACTGATCAGTGAACCCAAACTAGCGAGGGCACATTGCCCTAATATTGACCAGTGAAGCCAAACTAGCGAGAGCACATTGCCCTAATACTGACCAGTGAACTCAAACTAGCGAGGGCACATTGCCCTAATACTGACCAGTGAACTCAAACTAGCGAGGGCACATTGCCCTAATACTGACCAGTGAAGCCAAACTAGCGAGGGCACATTGCTTTTTGCACAGGGGCATCATTACAGCTGTTGCGTTGCAGTACGTGATACTGTTTGGCATCACAGTGGAAAACTGTGGGTATGTGAGATGCTATTTAAAATTAGCCCGGACATTTTAACTTGAAACCAGGGATACTGTTTTTTTTAATACTGTTTTTACTGGTTGGACGTACTGAGCAAAGTGTACAACAGCAGTGGCCTTTTCACAACCGATTTATGGATACATATAAATATGTGACATAATATCAACATTACTTTTCACATGCCAGAGATAAACAAAAATAATTTAGGGTTTCTCACGTGATAATATTTTAGAATAGGCTCCTTATTTCATTTCATTTTGCCATTGAACAGATCAACATACACACATTACAATTTAAATGCAATTTGCACAGGTGGATATTTTTACCAGAGTTAAGTACCTTGTTCAAAGGTACGACAGGAGCGCCCCCACTGGGAATCGAACCTGCAACCCCAGTTACAAGCCCAGTTTCCACAGTGCTATGCCACACCATCTCTCTGCTGAGCTCCTCGGTGCAAGACCAGTGAATGCGCTGACAATTTACTTGTTTTTTTTCCCCCCTTATAAGGTCCACACCCTACTCCAGATTCCCCGCCTGTTATTGCTTTTATGGTTCCTGTTTTTGAGCAGATAAATGCGAAACGTTACAGAGACATTAAGAACGTGCCCCATAGCAGTTTTTCAGCATCAAAAACTGTAAACACATTTTTTTGTTATTTATTTATTATTTTTTACGTCTCTGACAGACGCTTAAAGGACGAAAGTGGGAAAAGGGCATGGGCAATTCATTCCAACGGTGAACGAGAAAATTTCATTTTGTGAAAAAAATAACTTTTTCAGGCCCTCTATAAAAGGGAATTTCCACCAGAGTGGGTCGTAGGAATGCTATGCTGTAATTGGTGAGAGACTCGTGAATTGTCTGTGCACGGTGTTTATTGCTAAATGCACTGGAAAGCACAAGCCCTGTACTTTTGATGTCACCGTGAAGCAGTGTTTGCAATTCATTACTACCAGGCAAAGTGAATGTTAGACGGGTACAATTGTACAGTCTACAAAAATAAAACCCACACCCACACCCATACACACACAAGTCACACTCACTTTCTCTCTCTCTTTCTAATTCTCTCACACACACACACACACACACACTCCTACCTCTGTCACACAAACAGTTGTAACACACGCTGTCTAAAAGACCCGTTGTTTAAACTGCCCAGGCGGTCTGCGTACGAGACTTCCTCTATCACCTGGGTCTGGGTGTGGCCGCGTTCAGAGCTACAGTCCACAGACCGTTACACGCTGGGTCATGTGACAGACCCACGGCGAACCACCGCTGAGGCACGCTGCCTATCAGCACTCAGCAGCTAACGCACGCAGTGATTTTATATTAACCACACGCTAGCCTTGCGTACACAGCACAGGACACAGAGGGGCCTCTTTCAGTCTCTGGGGTTGATGTTTTCAAACCGAGCCCCAGTGCGTTCACGGCACCAGTTATTGCGTTAGGCAATTTAGCAGACGCTCTGCGTTCGAAAACCAGTTTGAGCTCAACCGACGTCTGTGCTCAAGTTGCCTCCTGCGTATTTTGGAGAGGCTGGAAATTGTGACCATGTTATGGGGATCAGGATTGTGCAACGTTTGCTTACGAGCGACCGGTAGAGAACATTGGTCACATGGTTTGAACACAATAAAAATATCCACGTGTGTGGACAGATAAAACGCGTCTGCCATATTACACACGCGTAATAAGGGCTGCACTTAGTATGTGTGTGTGTGTGTGTGTGTCTGTGTGCGTGTATATGCATGTGTCTGTGAGTGTGTGTGTGTGAGTGTTCCACACGGCTGTTGTCTTGTAGCACATCACTCTTGATTGTCCCTCTGTTCTGTGTCTAGTTCAGCCCACTCTATCTCCTCATCGCATTTCGGAAAGGGTGTCGGCCATTACGAAGAGGAAGGACTGGGCAAAAACTTAGGACACACAGAGTTCTGATCCTGCCAGCTAATCAAATCAAATCGGTTCTTATTTATATTGCGCTAAACTGATATACAATTTCTCACAACGCACATCACAACATACCCGAGCACAAACCCTCACAAAGCACGCCTGAGGCAACGGTGGCAAGGAGAAACTCCAAGGGTGGCATGCAGGAAGAAGCAAGGATCTCAAACTGAAGTCCTGGAGGGCCAATGCATCGGCCGGTTTCTATGTGCTCCTGCACTTAAGTGCTTAATTTAAGTCACTGATAGGCCAAAGCGTCTGTTTTTCAAAGGCCTAAATTGACTGCTGATTGAAAGGAGGCAACAATCAATAGTAATAGAAGTCAGCAGAGAGAGCCCTGGCCTCGGGAGAAGGG
>NC_049213.1:36926412-37063912 GCF_013347855.1 Anguilla anguilla | reverse complement strand
TATTCCTGTTAAATAATACCTTTGAAAAAAATAAAAATAAATAGTAATCTGACATCTGACCTTCATTAAGAGTCTCATGCCCCCCTACCACCCACACTCATAATAAATCACACAAGGCTTGAGTCAGCGTTCTACAACTCCATTTCTTATAAACCACCAGTAGCGAGTGCTACATCAGCATTAGAACGTTCAGTAAATAACATTCTAATCACATTTGTGACCTCACGCCTTAAGGGGTTCATGTGATGCATCACCTCTACCGCTGAGTCGTGTGACACTCACTGCTGCCCTTGTGTTTCAGGTGGCGTGCTCTCCCAGGATGCCACTGACGCAGCGGATGGAGTCGATAATGCCTTCACCATCATAACCCTGTCCCCCGAGCTGCTGGACATTCTGAACGGCAACGGTGACCCCACTGTACACATCACAGGTGAGACTTCATTCACTCCCAAAACACTTCAAGGCCACTCTCTCAACACAACAACCACATGCGAGCAGGAGTAGCTACTCCCGTTGTTGTCAGCGAGATGACCAGGTGCGTGTTGGAACAAAACCAGCACAGACTTGGGCCCAGAACGAGTCTGATGCCCCTGGTTTAGAGACGGAAAAGACACTTCCCTGTAGACTTGGCCCAAAAAACCCACATCGACCATTTATGGAACATCACACATTATTGAGGCAGGACTGGGACAACCAAGGTTAACAACACATTCAGCTAGGACACAAAAGCAGCTGAAGAAACAAAGTTCCACCATAGATAGACAGCATGTAGCGTGAATGGTTGCCACACCACCTGGGGGGAGACCATGGAAACACAAACCTATCGTGGCGATGAGTCTAGGATAGGGGAACAGTGCTTCCCGATAGAGGTAGGGCACTGCTCTAAGTAATATAAATGGAGCCTCGCGTAGTTCTGGCAGGTCACGAGAGTCAAGCGCTCCGGCCGAATCAACTGATGGCTCAGCTGAGTGATGTTAGCCTATCACAGTACATTCACTAACAGGGCGGTCTACTTAAACAGCCTCCCTCTACTCATTTGGCTGCTCCTCCTGCATGCAAGCGCTGCACGTTGCTTCGTAAATCCCCTCCACCACCCCAGCTCCATCCCCATGCGTCAAGAATTTGCATTCTCCATCCTTATGTGTTAAGAAGTTGTATTGCTCCATCCTTATGTGTTAAAAACTGCTTTGCTGCTGGATCTGTTCTGTGTGTACCCCTCTAGGGGGGGTTTGGCTGCTGGCCTCCCGGCCTTATCCACGCGGGCTGCGTGGTTGGCGGGAGAGCTCCAGAACAGAGCCATACCGCCAAACATAACTGTATTGCCTTTATTGTCAATAAAGTTCTACTTGATGACAGTGGTCCTGACAGAAATGATGAAAGCAAACAAAATGTACGGGTGCTTACTGAGTAAATGGCAACAGCAACAGAGAATTTGAGGTTGAAAAAAAAAATGTTCTTTCGGATGACGCCGCAGCCGCGAATCCTGGGGATGTCCCGACAACCACAGACGACGGTACGGACCCCGACGCCGCCGCCCCCACCCGCAAAGACGACGCGCCGGTGGGCACGGTGACGGTAGATCCTCACACTGAGATCAAGACCATGTCCGGCCGTGGTGACGATGGACCCCCTGTGACTCAACCCGCGGTGAGTCCATCTTCGGTGCTCCAGCAATGACAGAGAGAGCTGTGACGGCACACAAAAACCTCAGCTCAGCGTGCACCTCGGTTCACAGTCCAGTACATTTTTTTTTTAATATGGCTAGAAAAAAATGTAACACAAAATATAAAAATAGCTTTTGCAAACAGTGTAGACGGTTGGCTAACTGCCCATAATTTCTTGCTGAAAAAAAAAAAGGCACGATAACTTTGAGGTTTTGACTGAAGTTCTGCCAAAAAAAAAAGAAAGAGTTCCACACTTGCGTAGAGCAAGACGCGATCGTTCCGTTTGCATGCGGAAATGAAAGTGCCATACCGAACGCCGCTTGTACCATTTCACCCGTAACCACTGATCGTTCTATGACAGAGGTGGGCAGCGATGCCTCACGTGATTGGCTGGCGGAATGACAGATCGACCACTTGTGTAAGAGGCCGGTTCATTGGCCTCCTGCTGGCTGTGTGAGTGCAGGACTGTCCCGTTGATTTATGGGTTTGGCTCCGCAGGGGGACATCCAGTGCGTGGACAAGGAAGCTCTCAAAGACAGAGACGCGGTGAAGCTCATGCTGAAGGACGCGTCCAGCTGTGTGAGTGTCCAGCCGTCCGCCGACTCCACCTGTCAGTCCGAAAAGAGCGTCTTGGATTAAAAGAGCGGGAGCCTTCAGCCAGTTTTACTGCACAGTGAAGGTCCACTGACTGGAGAACATGTGTGAGAGATGAACACAGTCTAAGCTCTACTTGTACTGTGGTTTGCTGCGGTACTCTCTGGAAGTCTAATATTCCAGCCGATACACAAACACATTCCATTCCCAGCTCGTTGTATTGAGTTTCTGAGCCCCATTGTCGCGGAGGTATCAGAATCCACACACACACACTTATGGCTGGGAGAGGTTGGGGGGGGGCGGGGGGGGGGGGGGGGCAGTTGGGCAGGTAAAATGGTGATGGATCACCACCGCCTGGTTAAAAGGAAGACAGGGGGAGAAGAGTTTTGTTACAGATTCATTCTGTTCGCTCATGTGAATCCAGCACCTCGGTCACACGATGAACCTCTGCAACAGCCATCTACAAAGATGGCACTTGAGTTTCAGAAGATCTCAGAACATTGCTATGAAGAATTCCCAACCCCTCCCCACCCCCCACCCCCCACCCCCCATTTCTTTTTAAACATAATTCCTCTCCCATTTCTGAAAGCCCGCATTCCAATTCAGCACGTGAGTGAACGAGGCTTTTGTTGCCTTTTCGAAAAGATGTTGTTTTTTTCTCTCTCTCTCTCTCTCTCGATAAAAGAGGGGTCGGGTATATAGAGGGAGGTCAGAGACGAGAGAGGGATCGTATATATCAAAGAGATTCCAAGATTCCAGGATGTCGCGGAATGGCGGCTGTAGCGGCTGCGAAAGGCTCTCTACCAGCGGCGCGTCCGGCGAGCTTTCAGCTGCGTCGCCCGTGGCCTCCAAACATTCCTCCCGTCCGCTCATTCCCCACATTCATTTCACTTAGTTTTTTTTTCCATAAAAAAGACCCTGCATCCATCCTACAAAAAAAAAAATTTGTGCTAAAATTCACACTTGAACAAAGTTTTATGTAGTGCCTGTGCACTGCATTGCGTCGAGTTTAATTGATTCCATACCATGCCATGCCGTACTGTGCCATACCATACCATACCGTACTGTGCCATTCCAAACCATACCATAGCATACCGTGCCATGCCATACCATACCATACCATGCTCACGCCAGCTTTAAAATGTATCAACTGGATGTGTCTCCCATATTCGGCTGTGCTTGGACCTGTTCCTGCTGATGTAAATGCACCCTGGATCTGGAGCCCAAAAGAGATTCCAATAGCAGGTGTAGCAGCCCAGCCCAGCCCAGCCCTGTCCATCCCTGTCCAGCTCTGGCAACAGACAGAGAGGTGACATACCCCTGACTCTGGAAACCAGCCCAATGAGTGAAATCCATGGGCTGTGCCCCTTAAACCCAGACAACTATCCCAGCTAGAAATATAGACAGAATACAGGAAATTAAGTTCAGGAAATACAGACAGAATACAGGAAATACAGACAGAATACAGGAAATACAGGAAAATACAGAAAAATACAGGAAATACAGGAAATACAGGAAATACAGGAAAATACAGGAAATACATTTCAGGAAATGCAGGAAATACAGGAACTACAATTCAGGAAATATAGGCAGAATACAATAAATTACAGTTCAGGAAATATAGGCAGAATACAGGAAATTACAGTTCAGGAAATATAGGCAAAATACAGGAAATTATAGTTCAGGAAATATAGGCAAAATACAGGAAATTACAGTTCAGGAAATATAGGCAGAATACAGGAAATACAGGAAAATACAGGAAATACATTTCAGGAAATGCAGGAAATACAGGAACTACAATTCAGGAAATACAGCCAGAATACAGGAACTACAATTCAGGAAATACAGGCAGAATACAGGAAATACGGTTGCAGGAAATGCAGGCAGAAGCCTTGGCTTAAAAGCGCAGTAGCGGGAGAGCGACAGGAGGCCACGTGGCGCTGCGTCTCACCCCCCCACTGCAGACTGGGCCCGTGCTGCCAAGACGGCACTGGCCTGTGAGTTTGGGCCGTGTCATTACCCAACTGCTGCAGTAACTGGGTCTCTGAGTCATCTGGAAAATCCAGCTTCATCCCACCGTGGGCGGGGCGGGGCGGGGCGGGGAGGGGCGAGGGCTGCCAGGGTTTCCTCAGTTTAGACGTCTTCTTCGCTGGCAGCCGGCAACCTGTGATCATCCTCCGTCTGGTGCCAGGTTTCCTGTGGTGATGTGCAAGTTGTACTTGTACTTTTTTTTTTTTTGCAAAATAGCCTGTGGCTTCTTAAAGCTGAGTGAATTGAAGTGGAGTATTTCGGTATTCAGTTTTAATTTCAATGGCAATACACCACCCGGTCGATCCTTCCATCTGCCTGTCGGTGGTAACGTGAGAGGGGTGGTGTAACTGTTTGTCTCAAATTTGAAGGAAAAAAGAAAAAGGGAGAAATCTGCCTGTCTCCAGAAGTAGAATGACCTCAAGGTGCATTTGACGCACACCTCCCTCCTCACACCATCCCAAATGGGTTCAGGAGGCTTGACCAGCCCCTGTACATTTTAATACCAGAATTTGTTGGATGCCAGAACTTGCTGGAGGTTAGATTTATATGATCCAAATTTGGGTATCTGACACTGAACCAAGAGATCAGATTTGGAGATTTGGAGCCCCTTAAATGGGTAACGTGTGGGTCCCGTGAAATGAGACTAAACTGAAGACAAGGAGAGGAAAATAGACTGACGTCAAACGCCCAAGAATGTAGCCTCTAAAAAATGGCTTTCGTCTATTTCCGTAAAACCTAGCCTGTGCTAATATGGATCAACACTCACCAAAAGTGTCTGTGGCTCGAACATAAATGCAGTAAAAAAAAAAATCTATAATCTCACCGATTTTTGTGTGCTGTTCACCAAGCCACTCGTGAGAGAGAGGGCAGGACTTCACATACAGGAAGTTGGTTTTGGACTAGACTATGCGCTATGACTAATACAAACGACCCTGAAATTACAATCGGCCAACCGACGGCTACTCATTACAACTAAAACGACTCACTGACTAATCCCCACGCTATGCTAGAACAGCCCCCAAAAACAGTGCATCTGTGGCAGTACATGAAAACCACAGGCTAGCACAATTTATACAGCTGGAAATATACTGGAGGAATTCAGGCTGCACTGTGAGCACCTTGCTCAAAGGTACAAGGGCAGTGTCCTAATTTGGAGTCAAACCTGCAAAACCAAACAAAAATAAACAAAAAAAAATCTCAACAAACATATTTGGACAAAGAAAATCTTATTTCTATTACATTTTTGTTTTTGGTAAATAAGACAGAGATTTTGTCAATGAAGTGAGATGGTTTGACTCATTTCGAGACTTGCCTTTGGAGAAAGAAAATTTGTCAAATAAACAGTAAATTAAAAAAAAAAAAAAAAAAGCGAATGTTTTCTGCTAATGTTTACAAGCCCGGTTCTCTAACTGTTAAACTACACCGTGAATCCAAACTGAATCTCAACTGCTCTTGAGAGTGTGGTGTCAGAGCAGGCTGCTTGGGGACGCCCTGTGTTTGCCCTTGCCCCCCCCCCCCCCCCCCCGGCTGGGGGCTGTGCCGAGTCCAGCTGTCAGCTGCTGGACTGGGGGGTCCGGTGTTTGTTCAGGGACGGCTGGGCGGGGGCTCCGCTCCACACGGAACCCTGCTGCATAGTGCGGGGATTGTTCTTAAGGTATTTCTCTTAACGCGGTGATATCAGCGATACAGGAGGGAGAGGGAGAGAGAGAGAGAGAGAGAGAGAGAGAGAGAGAATGGGGAGGGAGAGAGAGAGAGAGGGGGGCGAGAAAGAGGGTGAAATGGAGAGGGAGAAAGAGGGAGTGAGATGGGGAGAGAGAGAGAGAAAGGGAGGGAGAGTGAGGTTGGGAGAGAAAGAGAGGGAGAGGAAGATGGGGAGAGGGAGAGAGGGAGTGAGTGAGATGAGGGTAGAGAGAGAGAGAGAGAGAGAGAGAGAGAGAGAGAAAGAAATGTGGTGGGTTTTTGGGTTCTAGCCCTGTCACTCTGGGACTTCAGTGTCTGAATGCGGGTGCATCAGATCAGGGCAGTTTGGGACAGTGACTCATGTGGGTGTGCTTTCTCAGTGGTACTTTAGGGTCGGGAGCGTATGTGGCATATGATACAGTGTGTCTGTGCGTCTGCCTCGGCGTGCGTATGTGTGTCAGTGTGTGTATGTGTGTCAGTGTGTGTCTGTGTGTCAGTGTGTGTATGTGTGTCAGTGTGCGTATGTGTGTTAGTGTGTGTCTGTGTGTCAGTGTGTGTATGTGTGTCAGTGTGCGTATGTGTGTCAGTGTGTGTATGTGTGTCAGTGTGTGTCTGCGTGTCAGTGTGCGTATGTGTGTCAGTGTGTGTATGTGTGTCAGTGTGTGTCTGCATGTGCATGTGTTCAGAAATTTTAGTTCAGGGAAGCCCCGCTGGCTAAAGAGTCTAAAAACACAAACACTGGCCTCGGGAGGAATGCTCTCAATGTATGACAATAAAAAAGTTCAGAGGCGGAAAAAAATCCAGAATGTCCAGAAAGTGAAAAAGTCCTCCCCAGTATTTTTCTTCCAATCGCCTGGATTTGCTAATTACATTACATTACATTACATTATAGGCATTTAGCTGACGCTCTTATCCAGAGCGACTTACAACAGTGTAACCAAACTCAGGATCAAGTCCACTTAAGTCCATTGAATAAAATGTAGATAAAAAGCCTTTACTATAGTAGCATACAGTAAGGAGAAACAAGATAGTCTGAACCAAAAAATTTTTTTTTTTTTTTTTTTTTTTTTTTTTTTTTTTTTTTTTTTTATAGTTATGGGAGAGGGTTTAGGGAAGAGGAGAGAGGTATACAGAGAAGAGGTGCGTCTTGAGTTTCCGTTTGAAGGTGCTCAGACACTCTGCTGTTCTGACCTCCACTGGAAGATCGTTCCACCATCGTGGGGCCAGAACTGCAAAGAGTCGAGACCTTGTTGCTGCTCGTGTAGGGGAGGAATCAGCCGCCCTGTAGTAGCCGATCGGAGCGATCTGGCCGGCTTGTAGGGTCTGATCATCTTCTGCAGATAACCAGGAGCTGACCCCTTGACTGCTTGGAAAGCAAGCACCAGTGTCTTAAACCGGATGCGAGCTTGCACTGGTAGCCAGTGGAGGGAGATGAGGAGGGGAGTGACGTGGGAGTCACGAGGGAGGTTGTAAACCAGACGTGCTGCTGCATTCTGGATGAGCTGAAGGGGTCTGGTGGCTGATGCTGGGAGGCCAGCCAGGAGGGAGTTGCAGTAGTCCAGACGTGACAGTATCATGGCCTGGACCAGGAGCTGTGTGGAATAATTGGTGAGGAGTGGTCTTATTCTGCGGATATTGTACAGGATGAACCTGCACGACCGGGTAGTTGCCGCGATATTCTCAGAGAGTGCCAGCCTGTTGTCCAGCACAACTCCAAGATTTCGGGCACTCTGCGAAGGGTGTAGGGGAGTGTCTCCTAAAGAAATGGGCAGATGAGAAGTGGGAGAGGTAAGAGAAGGAATATGGAGAAGTTCCGTTTTGCTTGTGTTGAGCTTGAGCTGGTGTTTGGTCATCCAGCTCTGGATGTCACTCAGGCAGGCGGATATGCGATCGGAGACCTGAGTGTCTGTGGGAGAGAAAGAGTAGAAAAGTTGAATATCATCTGCATAGAGATGATATGACATGCCATGGGCGGCAATAACAGGGCCAAGGGACCTAGTATACAGAGAAAAGAGGAGGGGACCAAGGACAGAGCCCTGAGGGACCCCAGTTGTGAGGGGACGAGGAGCTGACACTGCACCGGCCCAGGCAACCTGGAAGGAGCGGCCGGAGAGATAGGACGCAATCCAGTTGAGGGCTGGTCCGCAAATTCCCAATTCTGTCAGGGAAGACAGAAGTGTAGGATGGTCAACGGTGTCGAAGGCAGCTGAGAGGTCAAGAAGAATTAGGATAGATGAACGGGATGCTGCGTGTGCTGCGTGGAGAGACTCAGTGACGGAGAGCAGGGCAGTCTCCGTCGAGTGACCGGGTCTGAAACCAGACTGCTGAGGGTCTTGGAGGTTATGTTTAGAAAGAAAAGAGGAAAGTTGGTTGGACGCAGCACGTTCGAGAGTTTTAGATAGGAATGGAAGAAGGGATACCGGTCTGTAGTTCTGGGTGAGGCAGGGGTCCAGTGTTGGTTTCTTCAGAATGGGGGTGATGTGGGCTCTTTTGAAAGATGACGGGAAGGTGCCAGAAGTCAGGGAGGAGTTAATCAGGTGGGCGATGAAGGGGATGATCTCTGGTGAGATCAGCTGGAGGAGGGTAGAGGGGAGGGGATCAAGGGCACAGGTGGTGGGACGGTGGGAGAGCAAGAGTTGGGAGACATCAGGGAGAGAGAGTGGGGAGAAGGTGGAGAATGTGGGGAGGGTCATAGAGGGGATGGGGGGAGGGAAGGGTGGGGAGTCGGGAGGGTCAAGGGAGCTGCGGATGAGTGTGACCTTTGCTTCGAAGAAGGCTGCGAAGTCTTCAGCAGTAAGGGAGGTCTGAGTTGGAGGTGAGGGTTTACTGAGGAGAGAGGAGAAAATTGAAAACAGTTGCCTGGGGTTAGCAATAGATTTGTGTATTTTAGAGTGGTAGTATGTTGCCTTGGCAGTGGCAACTGCTGAGGAGAAGGAGTTCAGTAGGGACTGGTAGGCAGAGAGGTCCGTTGGCATTCTAGACTTCTTCCAGTTCCGCTCTGCTGCACGCAGGGCAGTCCTGGAAGATCGCAGAACGTCAGTCAGCCACGGGCATGGAGGAGATGGGCGTGTGGGCCTGGAGACAAGAGGACAGAGGGTATTAATGGCAGTGGAGAGTGATGATAGCAGGGTGTCAGAGGCCGAGTCAGAGGGAAGGGCAGAGAAGACGTCAAGAGGGGGGAGGGAGGCAGTGACACAAGGGGCAAGAGAGGAGGGAGAAAGGGCGCACAGGTTACGGCGGACAGAGACAGTAGGGCTGGGTGGAGAGAAGGGGTGTGGGTGGGAGGGAAGGGGGAGTGAGAAGGAAACAAAATGATGATCAGAGGTATGGAGAGGGGTGACGTTTAGGCCAGTGCAGGTGGTGTTCCTCAAAAATACGAGGTCGAGGAGGTTGCCAGCCTTGTGGGTTGGGGGAGAGTGCTGGAGGGAGAGGTCGAAGGAGTGGAGTAGTGGAAGGAAGGCTGCAGACTGGGAGGCTTCAAGGTGAATATTGAAGTCTCCGAGGAGGATGAGGGGGGCACCATTCTCAGGGAAGGAGCTGAGCAGGATGTCAAGCTCTTCCAGAAAATTTCCCAGGGGGCCTGGGGGGCGGTAGATGACAGAAATAAACAGGTTAGATGGGTGAGTCACATGTACAGAGTGGTGTTCAAAACTGGACAGAGAGAGGTGAGAGTGGAGAACAGAGAAATTCCAGGAGCGGGAGAGAAGTAAACCTGTGCCACCACCACGGCCTGATGGCCGGGGTGTGTGGGAGAATGAGAATGAGGAGGATAGCGCGGTTGGGGTAGAAGAGTTGTCAGGGCTGATCCAGGTCTCTGTGAGGGCCAGGAACTGGAGAGACAGGTGGGAAGCGTAGGCGGAGATGAAGTCGGCTTTTCGGGTTGCCGACTGGCAGTTCCAGAGTCCCCCAGCGAGGGTGGCATTCTGGCTGGTAGCTGGTTGCAGGTCGCGGAGGTTGGATGGGTTTCTCTGTCGTGGGGGGCCGCGACGCTGGAAGCGGGTTCGGAAGGGGAGAGAGCATACTGGGATGGGGAGGGAGCGCATAAAATGTGACGGAGCGACGCTATGCGTCGCTCTAAAAGCCCTATTATTGTGCAAATGCACCTGAAACTAATGACACAAGTAAAACAATAAATCAATAAAATTCCTGAAATTCCTAACCGACGCACGTGACTTCAATTGCAAGCTATTCTAAAACGCCAAACAGCTGATTCGACAACCGCGTAAAACCCTACTGCACGCAATACAAGTAAAAACTTAAAATCTACTTAACACGCAACGGAACCGGTAGCAGACGCGAAGCACACGAGTTGGTTACACTTCTGGTGTCTGACCAGAGAACCACAGTTAAAATACCCACGTCGCTCTAAAAGCCCTATTATTGTGCAAATGCACCTGAAACTAATGACACAAGTAAAACAATAAATCAATAAAATTCCTGAAATTCCTAACCGACGCACGTGACTTCAATTGCAAGCTATTCTAAAACGCCAAACAGCTGATTCGACAACCGCGTAAAACCCTACTGCACGCAATACAAGTAAAAACTTAAAATCTACTTAACACGCAACGGAACCGGTAGCAGACGCGAAGCACACGAGTTGGTTACACTTCTGGTGTCTGACCAGAGAACCACAGTTAAAATACCCACGTCGCTCTAAAAGCCCTATTATTGTGCAAATGCACCTGAAACTAATGACACAAGTAAAACAATAAATCAATAAAATTCCTGAAATTCCTAACCGACGCACGTGACTTCAATTGCAAGCTATTCTAAAACGCCAAACAGCTGATTCGACAACCGCGTAAAACCCTACTGCACGCAATACAAGTAAAAACTTAAAATCTACTTAACACGCAACGGAACCGGTAGCAGACGCGAAGCACACGAGTTGGTTACACTTCTTACTGTAGCACAATTCTTCAGCCAGGAGGTAGAACTAATTAGCGAAATTCATCTGGCTGAGTTCAAGGGAGGAAGAAACACGTGGGAAGCAACTTTTACTTTCTGACCCCTCTGAAAAAGTTTTTTGTCAGTTTTTTGTTTTTTTTGTTTGTTTGTTTGTTTTTTTTCCCCGTGGAGAAATCAAGAACTTTCCAGATTCAGTATATTCCAGTGGAACACATGCCTGGGTCTGAGTAATGTGTGTGTCCCCGTCCTGCAGGAGGAGACCAAGGCAAAGTTCAAAGAGCTGATGGGGGATCTCTGCGGATCGGACTGCGACATCAAAATCTACCAGGAGGACAGCTCGGCGCAAGTCATCGTGTCCGGCGAAGGTTCGGGTTCTTTTACCTGACTGTAAACATTTGTGCACTAGAATTGAAATATCGCTTGATAAATAAATAATTTTTTTTCATTTCAATATTTTTTATCTTTATGGCCATTGTATGATGTAATAATAATAATAATAATAATAATAATAATAACAATAACTTGTCAGTTATTTGCATAGGAAATTTTGTACATGGGACGCATCATGATGTGCTTCACAGAACATAAGAGTAAAACATATGGAGTAATCCAACTAACAGTGTATTATACTGTAAAAGTAAAAGAATTATAGAAGAAGGCAAAGAATAAGGTACATAGTGTGAGGGACTAAGAAGCTACTGACACAGTATTCCGGCGTCTGTGTGTGACTATTCCCATGACTTCACCTTTCTTACAGCTGACGCGAATGGAATGGTGAACAAGTTCAACAGTCCAGGGATAAAAGAAAAGGTACTGATTGTCACCAACTGTTTTAAGTAAAGGGTCATCCACGACAAGGTGGTGTCACTGCAGAACCTGTTGCTCTCTGCAAAAGCGGTCGGCTTCCGCTTCCGATCAGTCCCAGCGGTCCGCAGCTGACAAGTAACGAGTGGCCTGGATATCGATGCCTTCGACCAATCTCGGAGTGGATTACCCCGCATGTCACATGGCTGATTCCTTTACAAAAGAAATTAATCGATAATGCGACACACAATCCTTGATTCAAAGTGATTTTACTCGTCTGCAAGCTTCCGCTAAAAAAAATAAAAGTCTGTTTGATTCTGTTTAGAGCTGCTTCCACGTGGCTAAGCAGGCTCCTGTAACCACGGCGACCATAGCAAATTTGAAAATTAACCGCACTCCACTTTCTGTGGAGCGATATAAAAAGCTACGGCGGTCTGTTGCCCATAGCAAGGAGCAGTCTGTTATTCAGAAATATCAGATCGTAGAACGGCCAAAGCGGCCAATCGGAATCAAGCATTTCAACGGAGCCCTGTAACAACCAGGCACATTTTCAGAGTCGCTATGAGGAAGGTGGCTGGGTCTGTCAGACCTAACGCAGCTGTGTCTGTGGCTCAGCGGCGAGGCGTATATTTCATCCGGATACGCTGCCGGCGCAAACCTGGGGCCTCAGCCTTTAAACCCCCTCCCCCGGGTGATCACGCTAAGGCATTTGGATCTGCCGTCCCCCCCCCCCACCCCCCACCCCCCGTCCCCCCCCACCCGCTACACCCAAACGCGCGCCTGTCAGCTCGTGACTCAGCCGCGCGCAGCTGTAAATCCTGATGCGGTGCAGTATCCAGTGTAACTGTTGAAACGAAAAAGCTGAGGACGCCTGGGAGAGGGTCGGGAACCTCCCACAGCTCCCCGGAGCCGTTCTCCGGAAAGTTCTCTGGCCTTTTTTTTTTTTTTGAGACGTCAGGTCCCACCCCGTTCAGCCAGGCCTCTGAGGAGAGATTTGGGTCACTGCTCTCCTGCCCGCCCTGTTCTGCTGGCTTGTCCTGCCTTATGATGCTGCGCTTCAGATTAAACAACAGAGCGCCGGTTCTTCTGGATTTCCCAAAGGGGACTATTTGTGCGTCACTATGGTTTGACCAGATACTTCAGCTCCGCATGAGTGTTTATTTGTACATTTTTTAATGGTTCAGAACCAAATAAAATGTGAGTTAAGAGCACAAATACATGCATAGACTCGACCCCTCACATAACACTTAAAAATTCAGTTCAGATAACGCGCTATACACCCTGCTGCAACAGATTTCGGAAAGTATTCTTGTTTGCAGTAATAAAGATGTTTCCTAACGTTTTATTTAAGTATAATTAACATAAATAGAATCCCCAAAAGAGCACTTAGTAGCTCGTATTTAACGGAATCAAAACAGAAGCGACATAAACTTCAGTCGACATGTCAAATCCTCAACCCTTTCTTGTGACTCATTCCACTGTGGGCTCCCTCTAGTGGCCATTATACCAACTAGCAGCATATGCCATTTGAAGGTGGGCAGACCAGAATTATGAGCCATAGATGTCGCTAACTCCTGGGGATGACCATAAAAATGACCGCAGATGTGATAATTAATAGCTGTATATAACTGTATGTATGTTTTTTATGTAACCATCTTTAATAACTGTTCTTCTGTGTGCCGTTCAGCTGGGGGTGGTGGAGGCGTCCCCACGATGGGGGAAACACCCCCCCACAGTCCTGGTCGCCTTGCTGCTGACGGGGCTGCTGCTAGCCGCCCTGCTCATCGGGGGCTACTGCCTGAGGAACCACCGCAGTCAACAGGCCAAGAGCACGAAACTAGTAAGTGCCCCGTTTGTGGCTGTTGGGGGTGGTGCCAGGGCTGGAGCTGGGGGTTTTTTTTTTATTTAAAAGATTATTCTCTGGACTTTTTCAAGCAGCAGATTAACGCTCGATATCCTTGGCGAAACGACGTGAAACGTCAAACGGATTTGTAGTGCAGGCCTGGGCCTAATTTATGTTCCGTTGAGAACATTCTAATATCATGTCTGTGATGTCACAGTCACACCTTCTAGGGATAAGGGAGTTCTTTAAGGTGACACAAGCATCTGGGTAACTTCCAGCCCCGTGTCTCAGCCCCAGCTGGCGTCATGACATCATGAGAAAGCTCTTAAATTCCAGGCCACACCCAGGCTGCAGGGTCCGGGACGTCCCAGGCCCTGCCAGGATGGCTCCCATGCGATCCCTCGCTGCCTCGCAAAAACAAAAAAACACAGACCCTGCAGCTGGGGTCCCCGGCTCCTCCTCTGTCAGAGCGCTGCGATTCATTATCCTCCTTGCGATAACATCGGCGCTCCGCCCTGTTTTCACACATGCTCTTTCTTTAAAAAACAAAATAAATATATATACGTGTTTGGCACCCAACGGGGGGCTGAACGTGTCCAAATCCGCACCCCGAATCGGAATGTCGAACTATCTGCAACCGCAGCGCCCGCCGCCAGTCAGCGAGACTGTCGAAGAAATTGAAATGCGCGGTTCTCTTCCAAAACGCCAAGCTGTCGCCAGCCTCCGTATTGTCGCACAACAGAGTTCACAGTGTGGAGTCAGAGGAGGACCTTTCATATGTGGCTTCAATATGCAGCCCACAGTGGCCCAGCGGGTGTCAATCTTTGCATTTAAAAAAATAAAAAATAAAAAGGTCTTTCTGTATTTTGAACTAAATGTCCCTAACTGAGGTTGGTCCTGAATCACATTTGCATCTGTTAAGAGAGGATTATGCCTTTCATAAACTGGAGGCTTCACAACATTACTTCTACCCTCTCATGTGTACCGTGTGTGTGCATGCATGCACGTGTGTGCGTGCGTGTGCGTGTGTGTGTATGTGCATGCGCGTGTGTGCGTGCGTACGTGTGTGTGTCCGTGTGTCTGTGTGTGTGTGTGTGTGTGTAAACCCAGGCTGAGGAGCCTTTTCCGGTGGATCAGGAGAACCAGGGAAACACTCTGGTGTCTGTGGCCCCCCTCCACCCACAGGAACCCCAGGACAAGCCCAGCGCCAACGGCGAGTCCCCCGAGGGGGTGAAGACTGAGGCCCCCCCGACCAACGGCCACTCAGCCGCCAAGTCCCCCGTGGCGGACACCGAGCTGTGAGAGCCGGCGTCCGCTCGACGGACATCTCCCCTACCGCCATGCCCTGAGAGACCCCGTCGCTAGGGGTGACCGTCCCAAACCCGTGCCCCCCCCCCCCTCCACCCCCCCCACCGCCCCCTCCCCACACTGCCCAAACGCCCTGGCCCTGTCCCCCACTGCCATTTTGTCACAGGGTGCCTTATGCACTGAACCAGAGGATTACGCCCCCCCCCCCTCACCCCAATGATATGGCGATGATGATGATGATGATGATGATGACGATGACAATGGTGATGATGATGATGATGATAATGACAATGATGATGTTGCCGATGATGTTGACGACGATGATGATGATGATGATGATGATGATGATAATGATGATGTTGCCGATGATGTTGACGATGATGATGATGATGAAGGTAATGACAACGATAGTGGTAATGCCTTTAATGTGATGGGACTGTGCATGCTGACGCTCTGGGGAGTGGTGTTTATGGTGAGCGAAACATTGAAAGTACGGAGTTAAGCGCTGCTAGGACTCCGGCCCCATCTATAAATCCCAGCTGTCCTGAACTGCAGAGAGAAAAAAAGGAAATAAAAACCACAAGCTGCCGGTCCAAGTTACCCTTCCGCCCTGTTTATATCATCAGAGGAGAAAATGAAAGCAGTTTCTGCTGGAGAAGCCAGGCCGCGTTTTACACGTCCCACATTTCATTTAGTTTCAAAATGTTTCCTAAGTCATTGGCCAACATCTGCAGGGACCAACTTTTAGCAACTTTGGTCAGTAGTTGCATTGAATTTTACAACCAGCTGTTGACAAACAGTCTGTTTACAAGTTTTTCTGTGGGTAATTAAGCCATTTGTCTATCTGTCATTTGTTTATGTGACATAATTTGGCATTGATCTTGTAAAATTTTTAATGTTGACTTTGGGATGAGGGGAGGTCAAATCTGAGGAATGGTCAGGGAGGGGGAAACCCCATCTCTTAACCCTTTAAAGAGTAAGTTTTTTGGAATGCTTTTTTTTCTAATTTCAAAGTTAGTGTTCTAGAACTTCTGGTAACTTCAGTTACCAGTAGTGATTGTTACAGCAGCATTAGGATGTTCAGTTAAGAACATTCTAATCACATATCTGTGATCTTACACTTTAACGGGTTAATGATGCGTAATCTACACCAGCCAATCGTGCTTCAGGCACCCTAGTAAGAAAGTGTAGGAAAGGTGCAATTTTCCACTTTGTTACTGTAAGCAAGCTTTACCAAAACGAACCAATGGCCTGAGAGGGGCGAAGACTTGACTGCACAGGACAGGGTTGTCAAACCCTATTCTTTGAGGGCCAAAGGGTCTGCTTTGTTTTCATCATGACTCGGTGCTTGATTGGTCAATTAAAGCAGTTGATGAAACAATTAACACACCTCACCTGCTTTCTTGGGTCTAAATTGGTTGCTGATCTTAAGGTGAGAACAGTCCCCGTGACCCTCCAGGATCAGTGTGTTTGAACCCCTGGACTAGGCACGTCAGTCAACTAAAAGCAGCAACGCAATTGGCTACTGCTGAAATTGGGTGTCACAGAACTGGCTAATACAGCCACTGACAAGAAATACGTATAATCATGTGACACCACGATCTCACCAGTTGCCAACCACAATCTTGCTTTTTAGTTCAGAGTGTTTGATAATTCCTGTTATATGTAATCACTTGCAGTGTATGTATAGTCCCTTATGATATCAGTATTTTACTGTACAGTTTGCCTTTATAATGTGGTTTGCTCAATTTAGCTTTATGCTCTAGTACTGTCTTGCTACTTTCCGGGACTGAGCTAGCCCGCTGAGCTAGCCGTGCTTATTTCACACAACATGGCCACAGCCTAAGCCACTCTTGTTGACTTTGGGTCAGAGAGCAAGGGCATTATGAACAGTCATCATTGTGTTCTCTTGCAGAACTCAGACCACAGATCTGAGATATTGGGTCAGGGCGAGACAGGAAGTGGTCTGGTTTTGGAGTCTTAAGGGCCTGTTGTTTTGCTAAAACCTTCCAGCACATGAAAAAACCAATAACATAATCAGCGATTGGTCATGGTATCTTTTTTTGCACCAATCATCGGTTGTGTTGTTAGTTTTGTGTGTGCTGACAGGTTTCGACACATGCTGAAGGTCTTAGTAACTCCGACTCTAGGTGTATATAAGCTCTGTGGATCCACACTGTTTCTCCAACCTCTTTTGGAAAATTACATGAAAGTCAGTAGCATCACACATCAAAAAAAAAAAGTCAGAAGGGGTACTTATGTTACTTAAGCCATGATTAATTTTAACAACTGTTCTTTCAGCTTCATAATACAGTGATTGGTACATCACTTAAGTAACAGGCTACTGCAGCACAACAGAGTACACACCGTTCAAGTCAAATTTACGCGTTGTCTTGGGTCTTCTATGGTAGATATGGAAGACAACAGAAAAAAGCAGTGTCTACTCTTTGAGCTGTGTGAAGGGCTAATCTTCATGTACGGGCACAATGAGCTATCTTCTAGTCACCACTGCTAGCAAGCTAACTGTAAAAGAGCGACTTTTGTTTTGTCACAGATGTTAAAAAAAGAAAAGAAATCAATAAAATGTACCATGTTCTGAGGAACAATAGCTGTGTGATGTGATATACTAATTCTCAAAGACCCATATGTAAAGTTATAAGCTTATCCCTTGAACGGTCTTTCCATCAACACAAAATGATTCAAGAATTAATTCTGGGAATTATCTGAAAACCAAAGACCAACCAAAGTTAGCTTTGTTCCTCTCGCTCAGTATTGCGCTGGCAATACTTGGCTTTCAGATGGGCTGATCGTGGTCTGACAAAAAAAAAAAACGTAATTTTGAATTCAAGTGCAACTAACATTTAATTTAAACAGGCACCTTTCTTAAAGTAAATGTACAGTTTTTTTTTCCAGAAACCGAGGGCACGTGCCCTCTCTGTGTGGATGGGAAAGACTCCACTGATGAAAGGCTCAGTCAAAAATGGCGCTCTCTCCTTGTTAGTGGTTATGGCTGAGATTCCTTATATGTCCTTAAATTTGATTCATCTTTAAATTCACATGTTGTGGCTTTTCACAACACGCTAGGTTTGGCAAGTTGGGCATCGGCCAAATTGAATTTGCTAATCTCCGCGTGATCTGAGTCACTGGAATTTAATTTCAGGTAACAGCTAAGGACAATGTCGATTGAACCCAGGCCTATAATGGATTTGTTTGTTTCCGCCATAAGCAACGTAAAAGGCAGTTATGATAAGCTATAAATGTCTTTCCCAGCATGCTCAGTCTACTCCATCGAAGGCAACGTATCCCATTTGATTTTGCAGTAGGGCTTTGATTGGACGCACAGGAGCACGAGACAACACAGTCTCGCCTGAGAGAAGATTTGCTTTGTAATGGAACACGAAGTCTTACAGAGAGATTCGGAGATCATTTAATGGAAACCGTCTTACTCAGTTTGAAACATATCCTTACGCTGAAACCTCATTTAGATGAAAGTCCGATGTAAACTCACGTTCTGCAGAGCTGTTCCTTTTCATGTTAAAGGTCATCTATGCACAAAATATCAGAAATTTGTATCATTGTCAGCTTGGCTTGGTTTGACTGAATAATGGTTTGTCGTACTTTTGACAGTTAAAGACATAATGTGTAACCTATATGATGCTTTTGAATTTGATTTCTTTTTTTAGTTGTATTCTGCAGCTATTTAATTGTATTACACGTTTCCCAACTCTTGAAAATGACATACATGGATATTTCATGGTTAGGATCTGAAATTAAGTGTATGTATTGAGAACTATTAAAACTTCATTATTTTTAAAAAATTAATAATTCACTATAAAACATTTCACTGGAAAAAGGGTCTAGTATAATGAACCCACAACTGCAGGATTACATATCCAATTAGATACATTAGTGGAAATGTTTAAGACTTTTTTTTTTCCTTTGGATTTGAGTACTATTGACTTTTTATGTTTTCATGTTCTATTTTTTCCCCCAACATTTCAGAACATTTTATTCTTGCAGTCAATCAAAATCATAGACTTCTTTGTTGTAATTGTTGCTGTTGTCATTGTTGTCGTTCTTGTTTGTCTGGGGTAAAATAAATGTGTTTTGGCTTGGGGATAAAAGAAATGTTCAGGATGGGGTGAAACAGATGTGTTTTGTATGAATGCTGGTGTTGCATGTGTAAATAGAATTGCTTCTTCTCATTTAAAAAGTAAAGTGTTAGTAGGTCTATGCCCCATAAACTGTGAGTTAACACCATCTCTATATTCCTCTCATTCTGTCATTCTATCAGTGAAGGAGTTACTTGTGTTGAGGAACAAGTCGTTAAAAATCCTGTATCGACACATTACTCCCTCACTTCATCTACACTGCTGGATATTTACAAAGGAAGTTACATTTAATGATACAGCAGCAATGCCCATGCAGGATTCAAGCTTGCAACCCTCTCCTCATAACAGCTGTCAGCTAGCCATTACAAGAACACAAACACATACACAGACATGCATACTCGCACACGCAAACACACGTGAACACACACACACAGACACAGACACACACACACACACATACAAAAGTGCAGACACACACATGCTCACAGGCATGCACACACACACTCACACACGCATACACGCACATGAAAAAACACGTGAACACATGCACACAGACATACACACACGCACGCGGACACACACACACACACACACACACATTATGGTTGCTGTGCAAATGCCCTAGTTCCTAGACAAACACTCCGCTCTTTCATGTGAAGGAGGGGGGGGGGGGGATTACATCATCTCTCAAAGGTCTGTCTTCCTCTGGCAGACAGTGGTAGAGTAAACACCCTGCAGATGGCCTATCTTCACATTCACTCTGTTCACAATTAAGCACATCCCTGATTGGCTGGCGGGGTGCAGAGGGTCCAGCACGGTGTCGGGTTTAAAGGGAGATCAGAAAGCAGGCGAACCGACGAATCGCCAACACGCGGGTGTGTTTGCAGATTCACCAAGAGCCTGCTTTCAATTTATAATGTCACGAAGGACGAAGACATCTGTGTCCTTCTGCGTTAACGAGCTGTTCGTTTCCTTAACGTTATATTTGCTGAGTTAACTTTGACTCTCACTCACTCACACACGATCTGTCGCCGGCCCTCTCTCATGTGGAGCCATTTCGTGACACCCTGCTCACGTTACCCCCAGGAATGTGCGTGCAAGGCCCACTGCGATGCGTACGGCTCTCACACGCGGTGCGACATCTCACTTACAGCAAAAGCCGCAGCGCGCAAGCTAGTCGAGTATAAACTGCGGCAAATAACTGCAAAAAAAACAATGCTCTGCTAAAAGAAAACCGATTTCCCAGGAAGACTACAAAAAGACAAGGGCGAGCCTACAACTTAAAAAAAATAAATAAATAAATAAAAAATCTTTACAGTATAAAAGGAATGTACAACAACAAGCTGTGTGGGAAAAAAAAAAAAATCAGGAAAAACACAAGCGCACAGCACTGTTGCATATGGGCTGTGCTGTTGTATTGAGGGAGGTTAGTGTCCCAGAGGAAGATGAAATATTCACTTGAACGCCTCGCTGTTGGCTGTGCAAACCTCATCGTGTTCGGGCGACCTTAAGCGAAACCATACGATGGAGGGCTGGAGGTTAACTGGGGAGGGGTGTAGCATTTTTTTTTGGGGGGGGGGGGGCAGGGGAGGGGCCTGCTGCGACCATGCAGTGCACTGTGAGGCCCACGAGTGGTGAAATAATGGCGCGCATTCACGACTGATGTGCAAGATGTGCTATACATTAGAGCGGAGCTGCCCAACCCTGTTCCTGGAGATCTACCACCGTCCTGTAGGTTTTCACTCAAACCCTAACAAAGCGCACCTCATTCAACAGCTAGAGATCTACCGTCCTGTAGGTTTTCACTCCAACCCTAACAGAGCACACCTCATTCAACAGCTAGAAATCTATCGTCCTGTAGGTTTTCACTACAACCCAAACAAAGCACACCTCATTCAACAGCTAGAAATCTATCGTCCTGTAGGTTTTCACTACAACCCAAACAAAGCACACCTCATTCAACAGCTAGAGATCTACCGACCTGTGGGTTTTCACTACAGCCCTAACAAAGCTCACCTCATTCAACAGCTAGAGATCTACTGTCCTGTAGGTTTTCACTCCAGCCCTAACAAAACACACCTCATTCAACAGCTAGAAATCTACCGTCCTGTAGGTTGATTGGAGGAATCAGGTGTGTCAAATTAGGGTTAGAGTGAAAACATGAAGGACGGTAGATCTCCAGGAACAGGGATGAGTTGCCCTGCATTAGAGAGTGGGACTGTAGTGGGGTGTGGGGTGTGTGTGTGTGATTGTTTTTGTTGGGGGAGGGGCGGGGTTTCCTGCATTCACTGCTCGGCGTTGAGGTGAGGGATTGGCAGAGGAGTTGAGTGACAGCCTCCAGGCCCAAGGAAGCGTCGGGATCATCGAACACCCTTCCATCTCGGCATACCTCAAATAAAAGGGTGCCTTCCTACGTCACCGGAGCAAGGACATCTGGCGTGTCGTCTTTCCTCCCCTCTCCCGCGATCCTCAAATATGTCCTCGCGGCAGTACGGAGGGTGGCGTACAAAGAGCCCCATCCAGCAAGAAAGGTCAAAGAAAACCATGAGGTCCGGTTACACCAGCGCTAAAATCACAAGCCCCTCCCCCCCCTCCTGATTGGACGAGCAGCTTAATACTGTCCCCGCAGGACAGTATTATCCAATCATCATCACTCTGTTGGATGGTTCCAAACATGTGTTTGACAAGCATTGAACACAGCACAAAACAATACATGCCAATTCATAATAAAAACAAAACACTTTGTGAGCATCTGTTAAAAAAGCTATGAAAGACTAAAGTAAAAAAAGTGCAGTGTTACTGTAGCGGGATGTGGGGTTCTGAGTCCCGGTGACAGAGACTGACAGAGAAAGTTTTATTTTATTTGCTTCACACGCAATCAACACATCTGTTATAGGATGGAGAACATCTTTCGTTGCACAACTGCCTTCGCTACAGCTACATTGCACGACCGAAGTAAGCCTCCGTGAGCTTCGTTGCGTGTGCACGCTCTCTCTTCTGCACCAATGGCGGCTTCTTACGGCGAAGAGGCCCGGTCAGAGGATTGCATAATTCAGCTCTCCTTGAGCATCATATTTGGGGGCAAGGAAATATCTTTACCAACTTCCTGTTTCCTGTTTCTCTCGGGTCCTCCAGGAAGAGGTCTTGCGTAACTCACGTCAGCCTTTCCTCAGGAAGGATCGAGCTCCTGGCAGCAGGAGACGTAGCGGGAGACATCTCACCTGCCAGCTTTTGGTACCTGGCAGGTAGCCAGGGTGGCACGGTGGTGCAATGGGCAGCACCTCGGTTCCCAGCTGGGGCCTTTCTCTGTGGAGTTTGCCCCGGGCACTCCAGTTTCCTCCCACAGACCAAAGACATGCAGGTTAGGTTGACTGTTGAATGACCTAAATTGCCCCTAGGTATGAGTGTGTGAGTGAATGGTGTGAGTGAGTGAGTGAGTGAGTGAGTGAGTGAGTGAGTGAGTGAGTGAGTGAGTGAGTGAGTGAGTGAGTGAGTGAGTGAGTGAGTGAGTGAGTGAGTGAGTGAGTGAGTGAGTGAGTGAGTGTGTATCCTTTGATGGACTGGCGCACTGTTCAGGGTAGACTGGTGACCTGTCCGGGGGTGTATTCCTGCCTCTCACCCAATGCACGCTGGGATAGGTTCCAGCACCCCCCGCGACCCTGAGCAGGATACGGGGGTTAGATAATGGATGGATGTGTAAGGCCAGCGCTGAACCTGCTGACTCTTGGGATCAGGCCTGGGTATCCTACTAGCGCACTTGTGGCTTTTCCACATGCAGTATGAAGCTTTCCCAGAGGGTGCCAAAATCTCTCTTTGTTATATAATGTTACATAATGCCGTGTGTCTGGGTTGGCTATTGGCATGACACTTACTGTACCTGCTAGCAGCTGTTATGTAAGACAAGGAGCAGTCCACAACGGGAGATTTTCCTTTGTCCTGGGAGCACGACGCACATTTTCTTTCTGTTTTATGTCATGACTACTGCAGCTGAGGATGAGGATGGATCAGTGGGCCAGTTTCAGAATCTACAGCAGGGCTGCCCAACCCTGTTCCTGGAGATCTATTGTCCTGTTGGCTTTCACTCCAACCCGAATCACGCGTCTGGAATCACGCGATGTCAATGTGGGCTCATTCCAAATGCTTATTTTTACCTGCTTCCTTTCCTTGTTCCTAGCTCCACCCATCGGAAAGAAAAAGGAAAGAACGGAGAAACAGAGGAAACGTGTATTAGGTGAACTGAACATCCTTGCTCTTCCAAGCGTCAGTTTAAAGCCACGTCTATTACAGACACGGCAAATGGGGAGAGGTGGATCAACAGGCAATCATTTATGAGTCACAAGTTCCGAAAAAATATTTCCGCAAAGAATGTACTCATGTGCCCTTGCTCAAACATCCTTCGGGAGCCTCCTAGCTCCTAGCTCCTTCGAGGAGCATTTAACAGATTGGAATGTCCATGAAGATGGCGAGCCTTGATCGACTTCCGGGTCAGTCAAGAACCTAGGACACAAGGACGAATAAAATAAGCATGCGGAATGAGCCCCAGACGTCAGTTTCACATATTTTTTGACCCATTTGGCCTTCCGTACCAGGAAAGGACGCAAGGAAAGAAAGCAGGAAGTTAAAAATATAAACGATTGGAACGCACCCCTGGAGGTGCTGGTTGAGCTGCTAATTAGTAGAATCAGGGGCGCCAAATTAGGGCTGAAATGAAGACCTACAGGACGGTAGACCTCCAGGAACGGGGCTGGGCGGCCCTGATCTACTGCAGCTGAAGCACAGCACGCCAATAAGAGCTATGTGTGCTATCTTTCAGTATTTTTAGTTTTATTTGTTTATTTAACAGGGGCCAAGCACAACACAACCGTTGGGCCAGAGTTCGCTATATAGCTAATTTACATCTGCGGTCCCTGGGCAGGAAGATATTAAAAATAATACGGTGCAATACAAACAATACAATACAAACAATTAAAAACGAAACAATTATTAAAGTACTGGAAAACTAACTGATCTCACCCGCTTAATGAGTTAGGCATTAAGTAACTGCAAGTCTCCGCACTTTTAGTTTTAGTTTCAGTCGTCAAATTCCGAGACAGACTTTAGTCAAAATTTAGCACAGTGACCTGATAATCTGTTTGATGTTCTCATAGGTTATAATCTTCTGCAGAGCTGTGACAATTGTGTTTGGGAGTACTCTAAAGTGGGGACTGCTTCAATAAAATATCCAGCTTCATAAACCTGTGTTAAAGAATATAATCTTGATAATAGCATCTGCTTAAATGCCCAGATGTAAATGAAATGCCATACAGAAACACGATGGGTGTCCTCATTAATATTCCTTACTAATATATGGGATATCCTGCCTTGATTTTCATAATGGGAGAAATCCAGTGAAGATCTAGGACTGTAAAATGTATTGAAAGGTTTCTAGGTGCTGAGGACATTCCTTGACATGCATTAAATTGAGTGTCTAATGGTTGACTGGAAGGATTGTGAGAAGTAACTCCATTATATTTATACATGTATGCAGTGCAGTAGTATTCGGACATTGACACAATTTTTTGTTGTTTTGGCTCTGTGCTCCAGAAAATTGGATTAGACATGAAACAGTGACTGAAAATTTCAGGGAATTTACATCCATATCAGGTGATCCGTGTAGAAATTGCAACCCTTTTTTATACACAGTCCCCCCATAAATAATTTGACAAATCAAACAAAATCCTAAATAAAGTGGCCATATTCACTAGTTGGTTGCAAATCACTTATACATAAGAGTAGGGAGAAGGGAACAGTGAACTGTGGCTGGAACATAATCCGAATGTAACTGTGACATCATAGTAGAATCACCTGACTCATCTGTCCGTGACAGAATCAGTCACAGCCAATAAAGTTTTATCAGCGGGGAGTGAGCCAGTGGGGATTAATAAAGGTGTGAAATGTGCACTGGCTGTGGGGGCCTAAACCAGCTCACACCATGCGGTCCAGCGCAGCCGGACTCAGACGGGCAGGGTAAGTATATCCAGGGCTGAGGGGCGGGTCTGTCTGAGCCCAAAGAGCTCCGCCCCCCCCACCCCCCCAGCCGGCGTCATCCATAAAAAACACAGTTCACTCAGCAGCAGGTGTGAGAGCTACCCCCCCCCCCCACCCCCCGACCCCACCTCTGACAGTATGACCAATCACATGCACACAGACACACACGCACATGTACGCACGCTCACACAAACAGTCATACACACATACACACACACACATACACATGCACACACACACACACACACACATTGACACTCATGCACATAAGAACACATGCATACTCACACACAAATACACACACACATGCAGCCACTCAAACACAAGCACACACACACACACAGACATGCACACATACTAGAAATGCGTACGCACACACAACACACACACACACACACACTCATAGATGTACAGGCCACACATTCCCTTCTGCTCACAAACCCCAAATATTGGTATTTAATATCCTCTTCAACAGTGTTTTCAAATGTTAAACATGAAGAACACATCAGATTTATAAACTCGTAAATTCCCACTGAAAAAAAAACCGAGGGCCCTTCCTCAGCTTAATACCGCCCTCTAGTGCAGGATATGGGTTACTGCTTCATCAAACAGGAAATAGAAACTAACGTTTCATTTGGGACATTTTATTTTTCTCTAAATGTATATGACTAAAGAAAGGCGTGGCTTCCATAAAGGTGCGATGTTGTGCTCCCATTTCTTTTATTTATTTTATTATTATCCCATTTATTCCCCCCGAAGTGTTGTGCATGAGTTAGTTAGTGTCTTTTTCCATTCTTCTGCTGATTGGGAACGATACTCACCTGCGCTGATTAGGTAAGATCCACGCCTGCGATTATTGAGAAACCTCCATCACCTGGCCTTCTGAAGCCTATAAATTCACCCCTCCACCGTTTGTGTTAGCTGGTTTTTCCATGAGTCTGCTGCTGATGACCAGCCATTTTATTTTATTATTTATTTTGGAATTTTTTTTTTAATTTTTTTTTTTTAATGGTCTCTTTAGTAGATTTTCCTCTACGTTTTGTCCGTAGGCTGGTTGGGGATATTTCGGGTCCGCCTTCCCATTGTGGGGAGGCCTGAATTTCCTCCTCGTTCAGTTTCTTTTCTTCTGACTGGCTGTTAGTCATCTACTGTGACTAATCGTTTTGGGTTATTTTTGTTCATAAAAAAAACCCATAGCTGCATTTTGATATTTTTTCTTTGGCTGACCTTGTGTTTGTGGTATTTATTATATTGCAGTTATTCCTGCCTCTTGTGTAATATAACCTGGAGGTTTTTGGGCCATGACCAAATGTATCCTGAGGCTTTTTTTCTAAATGGTGGGGAAGCCAAAAGCAAGAACAAAATTTGAATTCTGAAAGCGCAAATGAATCCTTATCAACCATACAAGTTGTGACAGAAGTAAACTTTCCATGAGTAATATTTTATTCAAACCATTACCGTGTAATATGGCTGATAGCTGATAGCTGAATAGGGATACTTTTTTTTTTTTTTTAAACTTGCCCATATAAATTATCCATTACAAACTTTTCTTATATCTTGGGATGTTGATCATACAGCTGATCAAACAGAGTCTTTATGACCAGCAGGATTTGGTTTGTAGGGAATGATGAAGGCAATCTGTGGCCCACACCTACTCTTCCTTAGCAGTTTTGGGGGGGGTGTTAAACTGACATTTGTGCATTACCGCCACCTACTGGGCTGGAGTGTGACCCAAAGATAGTTGTGACTACAGTATAGATTTCTGTGTACACCAACATTGGTTCCCTCAGATTATCTCTCACTAAAACAGTTCATATAGCAAGAAGTTTTGGCTAACATTAGTGTGTTTATCAAGAAATGTAGCTAAAGTGTCAGATGGTGTAAATGTTGGGGCTAATTGAGTAATTAAGGCCAGATGTTCCATGAACGGATTGCCCACATGCAATTGATAAATTGAAGTAGGCGATTACAAAGTTATTGGGGCCTCATTCACGAAACATACATACGATCGCATTTGAAAACTGTGTAAGAATGTTTTATTTTTATTTTTTTTATCTGTACCACTTTTTTTCTTATCTGTACTTGTTCGTGGTTGTTTCCTTATGCTAAGCACATGAACAGGATTGTGCATAAAATTTACAAACAGTCAACATTCATCATCTCATACACCTGGGATACGCACAAAAACAAAGATCTGTGTGCACATGTCTTGAATCCCATATTGGATTTTCGTGGGAACATTTTTAGGAACAAATTAGGAACAGAAAAGTACTAATAATTTAAGAGGTTTTGTGAATGAGGCCCAATGTATCTTGTGCATCAAAAAACCAGCAGACTCGGTGGTCCTCCAGGATTTGAGTTTGAAATCCCTGGTCTAAAGCAAAGCAATACACTTAAAAGTTACTCCAAAGCAGCT
The DNA here is from genome assembly GCF_013347855.1 of Anguilla anguilla. NCBI lineage: Eukaryota > Metazoa > Chordata > Actinopteri > Anguilliformes > Anguillidae > Anguilla > Anguilla anguilla. Next base: position 37,036,522 of record NC_049213.1, on the reverse strand, counting down.
TGTACATCAGTTAGTTTCTTGCGTCTAATTGCTAATTGGTAGCTGGTTGCTAACTATGAGGTAGAAACAAACGCCAGCTTGCCCTGCAGCTCTCCCAAAACGAGGCTTGGCAATTCCAGCTGAAACACTAACTCCACCCTGAGTATAAATCAGCCATTTGCAATCAATCGCTTAAATCAGCAGCGCACAACTCTGGTCCTGAGGGGGACCGGTCTACTACTAGTTTTTGTTCCGACCAATTACCTTAGCTTCGCTTTTCTGACAGCTCTATAAACTACGCTGGTTCACTCCCGCACTCGAGCACAGTAAAATCTTTAGGATATGTACATGCAGCCTGCGGCTGTAGCTGGTGCGTATATACAAATGTCAGATGAAGATATTATTGTGCGAATTAATAATTAAGAGCAGAAGTTGGCGCAAAATCCCGAAACCAATCAGCCGGAGAGAAAGTGGGCGCTCGTTTACGGATGCCTGGTACCCTCCCAGCCATGTGACGAGAGGAGACCGGGAAGGATGTGACATCATCGCTGGTCACCGCTGCATTAGAGTGGGCAGGTTGTGCATCAGGGGTGCAAACCTCAGGCTTCACCATGACAGGATACAATCTGGATACGTGGGGCAATGATTTGATATTTTGTAATATCACAGATTTAGCTAAAATACGATCTAAACGATCCAGCTAACACAATCTTGTTACAGTGTACACAAACAACCAACTTGGATGACCCCCCAAGCCTTTTGGACAGATGAGACAAAGGTGCCATTTTTTGGATGACACAGGTCCCTTTATGTCTGGCATATAGCAAATACAGCATTTCACAAATAAGAACACTGTGCCAACAGTCAAACATGGTTAGGTAGTATGATGGTGTGGGGATGATTTGCTGCCTCAGGACCTGGACGACTTGCCATTATTGAAGGATAATTTTCTGCTCTGTACCAGAAAATTCTTGAGGAGAATGTACAGTCAGCTGTCTATGAGCTGAAGCTGAAGCTGGGTTATGCAGCAAGACAATGTTCCAAAACGCAAAAGCAAGTCCACATCTGAATGGCTTAAAAAATTACAGTTTGAGAGGCCTAGTCAAAATCCTGACTTGACTCAATAGAGATGCTGTGGCAGGACCAGAAACAAGCAGTTCATGCCCAAACATCCACCAGTTTGTCTGAATTAAAACTGTCCTGCAAAGAAAAGTGGGCTAAAATTCCTCCACAATGATGTAAAAGATTGATATCTAATTATAGGAAGTGGTGTTTGGTTGCAGTTATTGCTGCCAATGGTGGTGCAACTAGTTAAGTTAAAGGGGCAATTACTTTTTCACATGGGTGATATGGGTGTTTGATAACTTTTTTCATTAAATAAATAAAATATGAATTTTTAAACAAGACCAGGTCAAAACCTAGTATATGGCTGGACCGGCCGACCAATGGTGTGGCTTCATAACTCGGCCAACCAATGGTGTAACTTCATCACTCAGTCACAGACATTTGCGTTTGTAGGGCTGGCCCCGCTGTTGCGGTCCAGCCAAAAATGTGTTTTGAGTTTACTCAGGCTCCCTTTGTCTGAACATTTTGTCTAAAGATCTGAAACCTTTCGGTGTGACAAAATATGCAACAATAGAGGAAATCAGCAAGGGTGCAAATACTTTTTCACGGCCCTGTACGTCGATCGGAAACATTTATACCCCTAGTATGCAGCCTCCAGCCAGAAAGGCCCAGTTCAAATTGAATTAAAACTCCTCCCATCCGCTACATCACCCACCAATCAGGAGCCCCTAATAGAGCTCACCTAATCTTTTTTTTCCCCATGCAGTCCAGATCCAGGGTAAATCAACCGGTACCACACAGGTGTGGCTCAGTCGTTGATTAAACTAATGATATCTCAGCATGAATGGGATCATGCATTAAAAATGCTGGACATGCCTCCCAGACGTATCAGCCAATCAGTGGCATAAACCTGGGTGCTCGTGAAAAGTAAAAATGAAGGTTGTCCATGGCCTTCAATTAACATTTTACCCCCCCCCCCCCCCAAAACAAATTTTTTTACATGCTATTTTTTCTTTTTTTTTATGAAGCCAATTTCATTGATTATTGGTCACTGAACTCCACCACAGTCATGATATCTGAGCATTTATTTGTTAAACTTACTTGTATGTTGAATGTGGTGGCATCTTCGCACTTAAAACATATATCCCATGCACACCAAAACCTCATTTCATTCACATTGTGATTTAATATGAAATCAGTCTCAATAGACCCCAGGTAATGCAACCATTAGTACAAGGCAACTTATCTAACAATGTGCAAAGGTCAGGCATTCACCTTAAACAACATTATTTAGGTTATAGCCACATCGTATTCCTGTGTTGTCTGCTGTGAAGTTATGGATATACAGTATGCGTACACAACCACTAGCAAAAAGCTATTTCAGACGGATTTGTCTTTTTGCTTGTTAGACATTTGCCATTTTGTTTGTCTTTGTGACGTGCTGTTTTGCATTTGATTCTGAATGTCCCGTTTTGCTTTATATGTGGTCGTACTGAGAGCGACCCGCAGAGTTTATATTTTTACACACAATCTATTTCTGCAGCTGGATATTTCCCTAATTAGAGTACCTTGCTCCAGGGTACGACTGCAACAACGCAGCAAATCAACGATGGTGCATAACCATGACTCAGACTCATACAGCATAGTGTATGTGGCTTGTATACATTTTTTCAACCATATACACTTCAACATTGCATTAACTATGACTGCATGAGCTCTGCCTTCTGCATATTTCTGACATAAAATCCTGTGCATACATATTATCACTATCTATGCAGTTTATTTATTTATTTATTTAGACTATTTTTTGTATGTCACTATTTTCTAAATCCGCAGGAATTTGTATGTGCAAAGTGTATCTAAAGACTCGACTTCAAAATCTGCTTTACTAAAGGCTGAAACAGTTTGTCCCTGTTGCATAGCTCTTTGGCTAACAAGTGATGTTTTTCTTTATTCCTGCCAACGCAATGCTGTAAGCGGAAGTAATGTTCCAGAAAGTGCAGCAGTTTACGGTAAAATGGTTCCCAGCACCACGTGATCTTATCCAATGTTTGTAAACATGCGTCGCCGCATGTGATTCTGACGCCAGAGACAGAACTCGCCGCGGGTTGACCAATCAGAAATCGGGGGAGTGTCAGGGGAGGGGCTCGCAGGTTGCTCTGTGGAAAGATCGATGGGAATATTGTAGGAAGGCAGAGGGTGAGCGCTTCAAGATTGTAAATAATGGGAAGCGGTTGGAGGAAACGAAACAACATAGTCCAGCTGAGCAAACCAGCCTTTTGACGGAAGCTGTGGCCCGACGCAGGAAGATGTGGAACAGCATACTCGTATTACTACAGTCCAAGTAAGGGTTTTACATTATTTATTATAACTAATTCCAAATTTCCGATTAGTTATTTATAAGACTGGCAAAGAAAATTAAGAATACATGGCATTTACTTCAGGAACATATTTGCAAATATTAAGAAAAAAAAAACTTATGTTACATTGATACAAGCTTTCACAACTTTTGATTATAATAGCATTCGTATAGCCTTAAATACCATTCATAAATATATATTTGATATGTGATATTATGCGTTTGTCACGATGTCGTTAACTTGTTGTTGGTCTTATATTGAATAGCTTTTGAGACCAATACGCATGCTAAGCGTGAAAATATACTACTGCGTCAGAGCGAGGGCTATTGCGACAAGCGCAGTGAGGAACGGATGGAGTCAGAACGAATTCTACCTGCGTAGGATGCTGGTAACTGCGCAAAAATCACGCCTTCCGGCGAAAAAAAGGATAACCCGACAAAACATGGGCATTACTGATGAACAAACCGAAAGGACGAAAGAAGCGGTGAGTGGAGTAGAGTGGAAGCGAATGAAATGGTAGGCTGCGCGAGGGAGAGTTTGAGCGGAGATAATCCTAGTGCGGGAGAGAGGATGTTACGCAGTTTATATTGGGAGCGCGCCTTCACATGGCCTTTCAGTAAAGTTATACATTAACACACGGTGATTGGTTACAGGGGGGGAAAAAACAAGTTGTTTAGTAAATTAGGCACACTAAATGAATAGTAAATGTTTACGTTGGCGCATACAGTTATATGGCTATTTTTAAGTACTATGATGTTGCTGTATCGCTATTATCATAGAATGCTTTCCACGCATTTACAGTCGAACCCTAAAACTCAAATGTTTATTTATAAAACGACATATAATTTTTTCCCCTACAACACCACAATAATGTAAGCTTCAACAAGCAAATATCATCCGTTGTTGAATTTTATGTATGTCACTTTAAATAACATTTTGTGTCATTTAATCTAGCGATTATAATGGGGGCTTTACGGATGGAAAGCACCAGAAGAATACAATTGTGAAGACAAGGTTAATCTAATGCGCACTTTTTAGAGACGTAAACAAACCTGAAACATGCAGTTCACTCTCTGAACGCTTGATGTCGCTATTGCGCTCCTGGTCATCCGATACTTTTGTAACCTCACACATCTGCACTGTTTGTGAAGGTATTAACCTGCTACCGGGAGAATGCGTTTTCATCATTTTAGTCGAAACCGATGTATAGCGAAATATAACGCAGCAATTAAAACATGATTTCAACATGCAATGCTGAATGCAGTCCGTATCCAACTATCATAGTTTAAAAAGTTATACCTGGACGTACAAAATCAGCCAGCATGAAACCACTCTCTCATCTAACCTATCTAGAAAGGAGGAAATAGTCACACCCATCGCACCCACACCGAACATATCTGTAAAACAGGTTTCCTGAAATCAGCCGCACTAGGCTGGTTGGTTGTTTGGACATTGCCGCCGCCTCCGCAGTAATTGAGCTTTTTCGGGAGAATGAAATCAATCCTACCCAGTGACCTTTTTAACAATGGCAGCTCGACACACCTGTTATGACGTTAGTCTTCAGGGTGGGCTGGGCGGGGGGGGGGGGGGGGGGGGGGGGGGGCGGGGGCAGGGGGCGGTTGCATTTGGGAAAACAGAAACGACAGGCGTCGCATCTGCTCCCGATGGACTGCGAATGCATGCGCGTACACAGACGCATACGCAGACGCACCGTGCCTTCCGATCAGCAGCCTGAGCGCTGGGGGGATCTGTTGTGACAATAATAATCCCAAAAGTAAGAAAAATCAGCCGTGAAAATGACTAACGACAAACACAGGAGGGGAAGATGTGCGTGTCCACATACATACGTGCACGTGGACAAACGTACATACTTTGTCTTGTGAGTTCAAGGCAAAATACACGCTCTTGAGAGGCTTGAAAGAGTAAGATAATTGCTCAGCAGTGCGTGCTCTCCCTTCTATAATCGGCTCACACAGCGATATAAACACTGTTGCTGAACATCAGTATGACGGCAAGCAGTAGTCAGGGACAGGCAGCGGTCGGACTGTAAGTGTGCGAGTGTGTGCTTTGAACACCGCAGAAGCTGCTTAACCCTTTGAAGAGCACGTTTTTCTGGAATGTTCTTTTGAAAATTGATTGTCAGTCAGTGTTCTAGAACTCCTTGGCACTGATTGTTTACGAAAGCAATAGAATGTTCATAGCGTTAGAAACATTCTCATCACGTGTTCTTGTGAGGCTGCTCGTGTACAGAAAAGCAATGCCTCCATACTTTTTATTCCCCCAACGTGGGGCTAAATATGTCCAGTTCCCACCCCAATTTGGAATAGCCAATGAACTAGCGAGCCGCGTTCGTGCGCAGTCTCTACTGCCGATTCGGGAGAGAGAAGACGTCCGGCGTCTCTGCTCTGAAACACGCGGGTGTCGCCAGCTGCTTCTCTTCACACTGCGGCCCACGGCCGCACTCGTATAGAGCTGAGTCAGAGGAAGACCTTTCGTACGCGGCTTTTTGGCACGCAGCCTGCGGGGGGTGCCCGATCTCCCGGCAGTGGTCCCTGGAGAGTGATGGGGACCCCTAACCGCGGGAGCCTGGGCGTTCCCTGGGCGATGCATTTCGGGAACTGCATGTCGCCCCTTTGCGGCTGATGGCCACAGTGGGCACCGGCAAGGTCCGGATTAAATCCCCGGAGACAGATAGCGCTTTCCCTAGTGGCTACGGGGCTCTGAAGAGGGAGCTGCCCGAATCAGCAGCACCCCTGTACCGCGCTGAAGAATACCGACTGTGCTTCTTGAACACGGAGGTGTGCGCGGCTGTGGCTGGCTCGTGTATATGAGCGCGCTGGAGAAAATGGCGGCCGTTTGTATGTACTGTAAAAAGGATGTGCCCGACTCGCCCACCCCCCCCCCGATGAGGAGATTTAAGATTTAGGATGCGAAATACAGCGGAGAGCTGACACTGCTAAAATTAACGCCCTCTGTCTGGTAGGTGACAAAATAAAAAAGAGCCAGGAGGAAAAAAAACGAAGAGTGTCGCATACACCACTTGTCACAAAATACATGTATACATGCACAACCCGGCTGAAACTTCCAGCTAATTCCAGCGGGGGCTCTAAGCTGCTTTAAGATGTGTTTTTTCGACACTTCTAGCTGGTCATAGCTGGTCTGTGGCTGGACAAAGCTGGTAAAAGCTGGTTAAGCTGGTAGTGAAACTGCTGGACTAACTGACCATATAGGCAACCGTATAGACAGTGCTCAGATTCCAAGTGCAAAAAAGGCCTCTAACCGTGGACTTCGACTCCCATCAGCCTCGCTGATACTGCTGGAGTTTGGGTACGAGAATACGTAGCGACTGGGTCCTGTTCCTGCCGGTATCACCCGCCACGGTCCTGTCGATATTCTTCTTGTACTGCCTTGCGCTGCAGGAACGCCTGCTTAGATCTGTTTGGATTCCTTACGTTGCCTCGTGGGCCAAGTGAGACGGAGCAAGGGGAGAAAGCCGATTCTTTCATCGATAATTTCTCCAACTGCCGCTCCTGTGGGAGCAACACGTTCTTCAGATCGCTATTCCGGTGGGGGTAGTCCCAGCTTTCAGCTCGTAGTGAAACAGCCTGAGATAAACAGGACTGAACAGAGAACAGTAGCCTGACTCTGCTAGCCTGTACAGAGAGAGCGGCCTGACTCTGCTAGCCTGTACAGAGAGAGTGGCCTGATTCTGCTAGCCTGTACAGAGAGAGCGGTCTGACTCTGCTAGCCTGTACAGAGAGAGCGGTCTGATCCTGCTAGCCTACACAGAGAGAGTAGCATCACTCTGCTAGCCTGTACAGAGAGAGCGGCCTGACTCTGCTAGCCTGTACAGAGAGAGTAGCATCACTCTGCTAGCCTGTACAGAGAGAGCGGTCTGGCTCTGCTAGCCTGTACAGAGAGAGCGGTCTGGCTCTGCTAGCCTGTACAGAGAGAGTAGCATCACTCTGCTAGCCTGTACAGAGAGAGCGGCCTGCTTCTGCTAGCCTGTACAGAGAGAGCGGCCTGACTCTGCTAGCCTGTACAGAGAGAGCGGCCTGCTCCTGCTAGCCTGTACAGAGAGAGTAGCATCACTCTGCTAGCCTGTACAGAGAGAGCGGTCTGGCTCTGCTAGCCTGTACAGAGAGAACGGCATCACACTGCTAGCTCATGCTCATCACATCACATGATCCAATGCTATCTTTTAATAATGACGGCTTCTGATTATTTCCTGGGGCTTGGGTGACGTATGCAGCCAAAAAACATCAGTTTGGAGAAGCTAAAAAATTTCGCTGGAAAAGTTCAGCAAACTACCTCAATACCACAGTATGACGGACAGCAAGGTTCCCGACCCGGGACTTGAACCTGCAACCCTTCCATTTCTACCCAAGCTTCTTCAGCTCGTCGACACTACCAGGCTCCCTCTGCTTAAATTAGGACCTGTAATCTGTAAGAGGCTTATGCGTCATCCTGCCTCTGTCGCCTGGCCCCTCCCCCTCGTTCCGACGTTCTGCCCCACCCCTGCGTGAGGAGTCTGTCTCCCCAGTTCCTCCGGTCCTCGAGCTGTCCCCCCCTTCCCTTCTGTGTCTCCGGTACGCCCTGGCTTTCCTGTGCTTGTCCAGAACGTGCACGGGCCACGGACGACGCTGCAGCAGCAGCAGCGAGACAGGATGGGAAGGATCTCCTGAAATGAAACGGCTCACGCGAAAACGACATTTACTTAAATCCCAGAGGTTTTTAAATCCTTCCACATTTACTTTGACTTTGTTCTTGCTGCTCCGCTTATGGTCTGCCTAATATTCTGAGAGGTCTCTTGTTTTTTATTGATCAGTAAAACATATTCAGAATAAAAATACTGCTTCGGCAACTCGGGTCATTGGACCAGTGTCACATTTGGAACGTCAGATCCGCGAGGCTTCATTAAATCTGCTCTCTCAGGCCCGCAAGCAGCGCGCTGGCTAACATTCAGTCGGCCTGTTCCCCAGAAATGAGCTATGTATAAAATAGCTATGTATAGCCTCCTCAGGGAACTAATTTATGTCTTACAAGCGGAAAGCAATCTTGAAATGCATCAAAGAATATTTTTTTCCCCTTCTTTTCCTTCTTAGATATCATACATTAAGTGTACTACTCTCCCAAAAAAAAGGAATTTGTACATTTTTTGACAAATTTGAAGAGGGGAAAAAAAGCGGGGACATTCCCAAGCAGGGACTTAAAATCTCTGTTTGACACTTGAATCAGAGAAGAATCCGAGCCCTTTGTGTGCAGTTCAAAAACCGTGCGCCACGTGGTCATGACTAAAACTGGTTTATCTGACTTGGTCTTGCAAGGTACCAAATGTCACTCAAGTGGAAAATGTGGTGTGTGGTTGGTCGGACATTTGTGGTTATACCAGATTTTTTGTATGAGAAGCGGTTGCCCCGAAGCCAAGTCAACACCGCTTGTTTTGAGCCTCCACAGTTGTCAGGACGTTATGTTGGATCGAGGCGAGAATAGTTCAATTTACCGTGTGGCTTGTGTAAATGTCCCTGACAAGTACTTGACAAAATTTTGCGCGGTCATTTTCAGGATAATTCTAAATCTGGACTTGAGACTAAATCTTGTAAAGGCAAAGGAACACTGACACCTCTTGTGCGCCTGCGTTAAAAATCTGATGCCGCTCCGCTCAGTTGTCCTGCCGGAGGTGCAGCTCTGTTTCAGCTGAATTCTCAATTGGCAAGAAAGGACTGAAGGGTAGAGTTACCAGTGATCGCGAGTCAGCGACTGTGAAAAGGGGGAAAAACAAACACGGTCTCCTGGAGGATTCTTCTGCTTCTCACACAGGAGTTCGCCGGAACATTTACCGTGAAAAAAACCCAGCTGTCAAAATCTTTTTCTGGTCTTGAACCTCAGCATTCTTTGTGTGTGTGTGTGTGTGTGTGTGTGCTTTGGATGCAAGCAACAAAAAACAAGCAGAAAGTTTAGGATGCCATGAAGTTCTGTGTTTCAGTGGCTCTACGGTCAGGGTGTCCACCTCCATCCACCACCGCATCACATGAAGATTCACGGCCACGTCAAATCATAGGGGGCCGAAAAATAGAGCTCACTGCCTCCTGTTCTGCGTCTCTCTGCGTCATTTTATTGTCTCTTTGAGAAGAGCCGGTTTTTTTTTTTTTTTGGAATGTTTCTTTCCCCGCAAAAAAAAGTTCTTAGAACTTAGAACTCGATTGCTTTCGCTCACCAGCAGTGATTGTTGCATCGGCATTAGAATGTTCAGTTGGGAATATTCTAATAGCGTATTTGTGATCTTATGCCTACCTTATGAAGGGTTAAAACCCCATCGTGCTCTAATCAGCGTTGTGAGGCCCCTCGGCCACCACTAGGTTGATGGCGCAGGGGCAGCGCCCCCTAGGGGTGGGCACCAGAGGGACTGTGCGAAGGAGACTGGGCACCAGGGCAGCGCTTGCCACTCCCTTCTCCTTCGCCCAGGTTTTGTTTTGTTTTGTTTTGTTTTGGTTTCTAAAGTGGACGGTGTGCCTTTAAAACCAGTGGGTAGTCAGGTGACTGAGGCTCAGTCCGCGCAGCTCGCTGTGAGAAACTGAATGCGACTGAGCGAGAGAGGGACAGAAGGCAGGCAGAGAAAGAGAGGAAGAGAGGAAAAGAGGAAGAGAAGACGGGTGAAAGAGAGAGAGAGAGAGAGGGAGAGAAAGCAGGCGGAGAGAGAGCGAGAGAGAGAGAGAGAGGGAGAGAAGGCAGGGGAGAGAGAGAGAGAGAGGGAGAGGGAGAGAAGACAGGGGGAGAGAGAGTGAGAGAGAGAGGGAGAGGGGGAGAAGACAGGGAAGAGAGAGAGAGAGAAAGAGAGAGAGAGAGAGGGACAGGGGCTGGGTGGACAACAGCAACAGAAAGAGGAGCTGAGACGCGGGTTTTGGTAGCGAGACTCCAGCTGGATGCCTGGCTGCGGTATTCGCTGACCGGCAGAGTTGTTGTTGGAGAGGGAGCTGCAGTTGCGTGAGGCTGCAATACCAGCAGCACAGCCGGAGAATTAAATGCTGCGTCACACCGTGGGAGAGCTTGCGAGCGCGTACGCGCATGTGTGGGTATCTGTGTGTGTGTGTGCGTGTGTGTGTGCGTGTGTGTGTGTGTGTGTGTGCGCGAGTGTGTCTGTTTATAAAGGGGGGGTGTGTCCGTCTTTCTTTGAGAATTTTTTACTTTTTTTTGATGTCTTTATCGAGCAGGGCGCTGCTCCCGAGATGGAAAATATGAAGTGAAGAGGGCGAGGTGGGTGGGGAGGAAAGATTTCGGATTAGCAGCTACGTCATTTTTTTTTTTTTCCCCCCACATTGTTCGCAAAGCGGCAGCTCTCTCATCAGGAGTCCAGCGCGCGGCGGCATTCTTACCTGAACCGAAGGCGCAGCTTCAAAATCGGCCTCCCGCCCCCCCCCCCCCTTCCCGATCTTTTCTTCCGTCTCATTAGGTCCGTTTCCTCGGTCCTCTCTCCGGGTTCGAGCCGCTGTTTTGCCCCGTGCGGGAAAAAGAAAACGTTGGCGGAGCGCTAACATGGACAGCGAAGACGCGACGCGCCTCGTTCTCCAGTCCGAGGCGTTGTGCGAGGCCGGGTCGACGGAGAAAAGGCTCTTACAAAACCGCGACAAACGAACGTCAGGGAGATATTAGCTGAGAGAAACGTAGGACATAACTGGATAGTGGAGCATTCTATTTATGAGACAGAGGTAATGAAAGGAGAAATTATATTTTGGGCAGAGAATAATACCTAGACGTAGACGTGTGTACATAACAGACGGATAGGAAACGAAGCACGTAACTAATCTGCGCACATATAAACAAAGTATACAAGCACGTAATCTTTGTTTTCTCTTTGTTTGAGTCCATCCTCTCCCTTTCGGATGCATTATGGCCCTTCCGTGGTAAGTGATAACAGTGCTTTTTCCTTTTAACGCAGGAGCTTGTGTCGTCGCTGGCCGTCTGCTATCGGGGCAACTTTTAAAGAGCCAGACGAGGCGGCCGGCAGGTCACTGCTGCAGTGAGGTGCTGATCGTGGACTTTGGTGGAATCGGAGCGACTTCCTGCACCTGTCTGTCCCGGGGCGGGGGGAGGGGGCTGAGGGTGGGAAGGGGGGAAGGGAGGGGGGTGTGGGGGGTTTTGGGACAGGGGGGAGGACCCACTCTGCTTGACCGATAACACCTTGCCTTTCTCTCTTTGTCTCTTAGGGATTTTTTTCTACGTAATGGAAACAGAACTGAAATAGCACGAGTGACGCAGTGTTTTTTTGTTTTTTTTGTTTGTTTTCTTCCTTCTTCGAGTGAAAGATGGCAGTGAGACTGACTCTGACCCTCTCCCTCTTTCTCTCTTTGACTGTACAGGGGATCTTTAAAGGGTCTTCCCCTAGAGGTGTCACAAGGGGCCTAAATGTCAGGGCGCTAGATCGGGGGGGAAGGCTGGCTGTTTACCTCGCTCGCTTGGTGACACTCCTGGCGGAATGCCAACTCCCATGCAGCTGACTTTGAAGCAGCCGCATTGCCCAATAGAATGTCAGAGCTCCTCCCCCATTAGACTAGGGGGGAGGTGGTGAGGGCCCAAGAGACTGGCACTTTTACCTCCAGAACGATGGCGCCTGATTGGCCCGAGAGGTGTTGTTGTCGTGTTTGATTGGCTGGAGCGGACAGTTTCACTGCGTGTCAATGCAGAGACGATTCTCATTCAGGACAGCCTGTGACTTGCTGTGCCGTAGTGATTTTGGTTGTTTGAAGACTCGATTATTCAGCTCTTCTTTTGAAACTGGAGGCAGTTATAGACAGCGTAACAGTGTAGTAGTATGAAAGCAGCTGTGAAAATGAAAGGTAAAACTTTACCTGAAGTGAGTTTCGTAGTTTTCATAAATGCTACATAACACACCGCTGCCTTTGTCACAATCATACATATCTTATAACCAGCTTATAGTAACTGTGATACTATGTCACTCGCATCATATTGCTTATCACTGAACGCTTCATACTCTTATGCCAGTTATTATAAGCTGGGCATAATGTTAATGTGTACTTATTAGAAAGACTGTAGCCATATCTAGCGCTTATAAAGGCATTAGGAAATGTGTTCATCTTCAGCCACTGGTACTACTGGTACTTGTAATTAAAGTTGAAGCTCCTATACTATATTAAAATAAAGTTTCTGCTTCATTATGACACCTACATGTAACAGTATGTCTTGCAGCATTGTTTCTTATAATAATGCTTAGCTTTGACTGTTGTTTTTCAAGCCACAATGGGCAAGAGACACTAACTAAATGCATACCAAATAAATGCTAAATGAACAAGTTTACCCAGTAAAATCTTATTATTATCTAATTATAACTGGTTCAATTTGTGTTTTGACTTGGTACCTGGTATGACTGAATAAAAGCACTGATGACTCCTATAAGAAGAAGAAATATTGATAGAAGGTCTTGTAGTGGCAGGACTGATTAACAGCTGGGATTAACAGGTCAGACTTCTTGGTTGATATGACTCTCTGCCTGTTGACGGTCTGTGGTGTCAAATGTTAACCGAAGTTCTGTCTTTTTTTGTGCGTCATGGTTGGGAAGTTCTGTTTTTGGGTTTAAAATTAGCTACAGGGCCTCAAAGCGCACCGGGGTGGTTTTGACCTGCTAGCGGTCAGTGGTTAGGATAGGAAGGCCCCCCCCAAAAAACCCCCCAACCCCCCTGAACCAAAAACTAAATTAATAACGGCCACGGAAAACACCGAGTGGCTTCCGTGCGCAGTGGAATGTTCTGTGCCCCGGAGGCTGTGATGTCATCCTCAGGGCGTGATTGACGGCCGCTGCAGGATTCCGCGTTGGGCTCGGCGTTTGCGGACCGAAGCAGAAGCCGACGGGCCTTGGCAGCAGACACGGCGGGAGAGGCGTCCGCGTCCGCGTCGCGCGGCGAAGGAGGCGGCGAGCGACCCCTCTGTTAAGGTAGTCACACGCTGTGCCCCCCCCCCCCCCCCCTCCCCCCCACCAAGTGAATCTCCTCTCTGCCACACACAGTGAGAACACCTTAATTATCTTGTACAGGGTTGGAGAGGGGAGTTGTCTGACAGAGTGGCCTTCATACAGTACAGTATGCGAGGAGGGCGACAAGCTTGAACTGCCGGTGTTCTGGGTCACAAAATAAAACGTTGTAAGATGGTGACGCTGCCGTCCCATCACCTGCACATCTCACTCCGGCAGTTACTGATTCATTGCCTGAATATATCTGATCATTTGACCCATGATCTGATTCTGAATATAGAATATAGAACAGTCTTTGTTTAATGTCCCGATTACGTTATGATGCCCACACCGGAGGTGAAGTGGGTGGGGAGATAATCCTGCAGATTGTGTTGTTTACGCGGTAATTAAAACTGCACTTTAAAAATTCCAAGGTGCTCAGAGAGCAGAGATGAGTCAGGAGTAAGGCTTCAGGAACCTTGGTATAAGTAGAGTTGCCATTTGCTGTCGCCCAGCAATACATACAACATGAACCAATCAGAAGAGCTGATGTTGTATGTAGAGTATGTACCTTAGAATCAAGTTTAAAAATTTTAAAAATGTGAAAACATCATTCCTTGCTGAGAAGATCTTTGTTTGAGATTTGTTAAACAAGATAATTAACCCTTTGGAGAGTAGTTTTGGAATGTTTTTTTTTTTTTTTCAAAATTACAAGTCAGTGTTCTAGAACTCCTTTGCTTTGAATTACCTGCAGGAGTTGTTACATCAGCATTAGAATGTTCAGTTAAGAACATTCTAATCACATATTTGTGACCTCACACCTTAAAAAAAAAGAAAAAGAAATCTCTTTTCTACAAGCATGTGCTTTAATGTCAGGCCGCTGTCCCCTTTTCCTTTCAAAGAAAAAGAGAGCCTTGCCATCGCATTTCGGACAGCGCTCCAAATAAAACAAGGGCGGATGAAAGCAAACAGCGGCCTTTCCTTCCGCGGTCGGGAGAGATGAAAGCGTGGCGCGCCGCTCCGACGTGGTGCCCGCTCCGTTCGAAACGGCCAAAACCGCCTCGCTGGCATCTCGGGTCTGAATCGCCCTCTGGAGGTGACGCAGTAGGGCAGGTGGCGCTAACTGAACGAAAGGCTGAACGGATTCTGATGCGCATTGAGGAGACATTATACGCCATTGCATATCAGAGCCTAAGGCAACCTTTCGAATGCACTCAATAAAAAAACTGCACCCGCAACACAAAAATGCGCCAAAGGGAACTCTGTGTGACCTTAGACATCACTAATGCTTATTCTTTGGGGGGGAAAGAAAGATCATAGGCAGCCTCCCATTTTATCATTAATGTACTAACTGATTGAACACAAAGTTATGTTTAAGTTTAACCCCAGGGCTAGTGTCTACTTGGACCTACCAAAGATTAGCACACACTTACTTGCTAATAACATGTCTGGCCAGCTTGGTACAGCTGGCCTTATATACAGTATACCTGCCATGGTATGTGGCTACTGTAAACTTTGGTAATTATGTATGAGCTCTTGAGCTGCGTCATTTCGTGGAGCTGTGCTCATTACCGACCCATCCCTTATGTAAAGAGAACGGGAGATTTCATCGCTTGAGCAGGTGAATAACCTGCTGAATTGGATTTCTCAGGTTGGCCCTGTCCAAGTTGAGATCACCCAGATAAATGGACCAAACAGGACTGATTTATAATTCCTTGGTGTGTCCACCTGCTCTCTCTCTCTATCTTGGGACTATACTCTCCCCTCAAGGGAATTACTACATTTCAATCCCTTACCGTTGCTCTTATACTTGCACTGTAATTCACTCTGGATCAGAATGTCTGCTAAATGCCAGTAAAGTAAGATAAAGTAAAGTGAAGTATTGGAAAGTACAATAGAGCAGAGTAAAGTAAATACTTGAACTGTTACCCAAACTTGCCTTAATTCAGAATTTTTTGTTGTCCATGAACAGTAAGATTCTTACTACGTCTCTGATTTATAAAGAGCCTAAAGGTATAGTTAGGTTGCAACCGGTAGCCACACCCTCTCCCTCGCCTTGGACATGATCTCGATAGCTGGGCACGCAGATCGCACGATTAGCCAACATTGACACGGGAGACGGAAGAGAGGGCCCATCACTGCGAAAGTATGCGCGCAAAACCACACACGTGCGCTTTCCTTCGCCTCCAGCACCTCTGAGAGCTGAGAGCAAAAAATTGAATTAGACAGGAAGGGCGGGGCCAAATCTTTGCACGGGCTAGTAATCTCCTTTCTGTGTTCTCCTCCCTGTTTCCGTGGAATTTTACGGCAGTAATGTCAAGCGCACTCCCACATCCGCTAACATCCTTCGTTTGGCTGTTTTTATAAGGGAATTAAACCCATGTATTGTTGGACATGGTGTACTTACTGTTCTTTGTTTTTTTTTTTCCCCAGAAAAAAATTAGCTAATTTGTTAATTTCAAGCACTAGTTGGAAATACTAACTACAAACGACTGATTATTACTTATTATACATAACTTCATTCAGACTACACTTTGTCCATCTGTTAATACAGCCGCTATTCTCGTGCAATGAAAAACATTACAACAACAACAACAAAAAACGTTCTTCTGCATTTTTGTCCTCTCGTTTGAAAGGCACTATATGAATAAGATTCAATGCTCATAAGGAGAAACTTAACCCTTTGTGGTGCGAGATCACATGTAATTAGAATTTTCTTAACTGAACATTCTAATGCTGATGTCACAGTCACTACTGGTGATTGAAAGCAATGGAGTTCTAGAACACTGACTTAGAATTTGAACAAAAAAAAAAACATTCCAATGAACCTACTCTTCAAAGTGTTCTAATATCGATTTGAACAGAGTATGAAGCCTGAGGATGCTGAGGGAGTGGTGATGGGTGAACGACTGTTTTTTTTTTTTTAGAGAAACCAAAAATAATCATCTTTGCTGCCAGAACTTCTTCATTTAAGAAACGAGCGAGCTGAAAAACGGAACTGATTTAGCTGCCTAAAATGACACAGGAACCTGATACAATGGGCTGAGTCAGCTGACCAGAGACTGAAGCAGCTGATCTGTACATAATGGCCAGGATGAGTAGTTTAAGAATAATTACCTTGTAAGGTGTTAATATGCTATTACAATGAAATACTCTAGGTATATAACATACTGTATGTTTTGCTTTAGAGAACAAAAATAATTGCAGTACTCAAGAGCAGAAAAGTAAAAGAATCATTAATGGGGAGAAAAGGCCTTTCTAGGTTTGCGATTTAGCCTCCTGTATGGTGACTATCTAACTTGGCTTCCTTTTGCTTCTACTGGAAAGCTGTTCCATGCATTGACAACTGTCTGTGTAAAAATAAATTTAAAAAACCACATCATCACATCAGTCAGTGATAAGAATAGTAATGAGACCATTATGACATCATCACATACTGGTAGAGAACATCGCCCCTTTGAACTATCAAAAACTTTGAAAGTTTTGGAGTCACAGTTGTGCATGAGTGCCTACATTAGTCCAGTGGTAATAACATCTTATTTTCAATTGTGAAAAAGACAAATAAAAACTAAATGCCTTTCTTAATGTCTAGACTGGAAGGTTATTGCAGTTATCTTCTCTCTTTTACCAGACGGCAGTTTGTCCAAAATTGAGTGCCCAGAATGCTTGCACACACACTTCCATGTTCTCAGCCCACTGCTCTGCATTCCTGTTAAATCCCGGACAGAGCTGGAGCTCTTATCTGCCTCTCAGCCCTTCGTGGACTTGGAACTTTGCACACCGAGTTACGCACTGTTCTCAGGAAGTGCTTATATTCACATGAACCGCCCCTTACCTCTTTTTAATTCGGTTCCAAGCCGGAACTCTTTAGCATGGCAACTCATTTTTTTTTGTCTCCTGCGAATCAGGTTGCGGGACTTATCGACTCTGGTGTAACCGCTATTCTTAGTTTCAAAGTTCTTTCGCCGACTTCGATTGCTAATCCTGTTCTGAAAGGCGATGGGATGTGTGCGGGAAGTGCAGTGTGAGCTGTGACAGTGTTAAACTGTAGAACACTATCAGAGTAATCAGTCAAATGCTATTTAGATTCTATTGAGACATGTGAACATTCCAAACCCATCTTGTGACTATGAGCGCTTACAATTTTAACACTCATCGGAGGTAGTTAAATAAATTTTAAAAAATGACTATCGGTAATGCAATTGTTAAAACTTCCGTGCAGCTCATATGTGCTAATGAGCTCGTGTTTTATTAAATAAAAAATAAAAAATTCCCTACCTTGGTAGGCTGAAATCCAGAAGACGTTCTAGCTGTATTTCAGTTCTCATTAGAAGTGCTTACTCTCTCAGAACTGGCAAAGCTTTGAAGCTAAATTGACTCTAACGAGAGAATGAGTATTAGCATCTGCTGGGTAAGTGGCTGGCTGGAAGGAGCATCTTCAGATACCGTGGCCGTCCAGAGACTAGGTTTCAGCAGTGAGATCAGTGCTGTGATCAGCTCTCTGTGATCAGTGTTGAGATCAGTGCTGTGATCAGCTCTCTGTGATCAGTGTTGAGATCAGTGGTGAGATCAGTGCTGTGATCAGCTCTGTGATCAGTGGTGAGATCAGTGCTCTGATCAGCAGTGAGATCAGTGTTGCGATCATCTCTCTGATCAGCAGTGAGATCAGTGCTGTGACCAGCTCTATGTGATCAATGCTGAGATCAGCACCGTTGAGGAAACGAGGGAGCAGGGTTGCTGTTAGTTTTAACTTATCAAAGATGCTGTGAATCTGCACTGCGTTTGATATCTGAGCACAAGGAAGCACTGGCTAACGAGACCCTATGTTTTGTTGCAGTGCGCCCGGAGATGTCACTCAAATTCACTCTCCCACGGCGACGTGTAAGAAGACGTGTGATTGGACGACGAGTAGGCTGGTCTTCCCCAGGAAACTGGTTTCAGGTGGTGGCTTAGAGTGTCATATATCATTTATCTAGCACCATTTGAAATCAGTGTTTCTGGGGCAGGAAGTACAACGCACAAGAAGCCACCTTAGTTCTTGGTCAAGAGGAAGCTCAACCATCTTTTTTTGGGGGGGCGGGGTGTATTGAGACTTAATTTTGCCTGCAGCTCAGTAATATTCTGCAGCAATAATGATGCCCTGAGGGCAGTTTGCTGGAACAGGTGAGATGAGGCAGCAGATCCTTTGCCTGACGGACCTGTGGAAGGTAGCCTTTGGGACATTCCTACAGGTGGGGGGTGCAGTGTCATATAATGGTTAGGGAACTGAGATCATGCCCCACAGGCCACAGGCTTCGTTCCCAAGTGAGACACTACCATTGCACCCTTGAGTAAGGTATTCAACCTGAAGCGCCTCCAGCTATGCTTATCCAGCCATGCCAAAAAGAACAAATGTAGAGGAACGAAGTTGTTTGTGAGTCGACAAGATGTTTGCCCTTCTTTTTGCTGCGGCTTTAACGCGACGCACGTCTCATACTGAAGGGGGCGTGTTCCTGCCACGGGGGTCCCTCGCAGGACGGCCCCGCCCCCTCGCCCCGCCCCCCTGCCACGCCCCCCCCCCCCGCCACGCCACACCCCGCCCTACCGCCTTTCCGTTTCTCCTCTCACCAAGGCTGACCGATTTCTTCTGGTGTTCAGAGTCTGTTCCTGTTTCTAGCACCATTTGAAATCGGTTACAATGTAGGAGGAAAGTCGACACCCAGCGCGAAACGCCAGGCGGCTCCAGCCCCCCTCTCTGGCGGACACCCCGGGGGTCCCCGCTGAGGAACGGTGATATTGAGGTAAAACTGGCCTGGGGGGGGGGGGGATTTTCAGGGGTGGTTGCCACCGTGCTCACAAAATAAACTCTGAAATAAAGACGTTTTCTAAACGTACATCAGTGTTTCAGTGTTTTGCTTTAATTGGGGGTTAAGACTAAGGGACTGGTTTGCAGCTTTCAACCAAAAGCGGTTCGAGCATTTTAGCGAATGCAAGCAGTCACATGCCTAGCACACCACACCGCTTCATATTTCACGAACACATACCAGTTCTACTTTTAAAAAAAAATAATTTTACAAATTGGTAATCCAACTACAAGCAGGAGCAAGTGAAAAAAAATGGCATTTCTGGTCTTCACCTCAATATTGAATTGGCTGGCAAGCTAAAACCTCTATGAACAAACTGGAATTACTGGGGCCTGTTTGTATGGAAAAAATGTCAGCACATTAGCTTAGTACTGTGCCTACACCTAGAAAAAAATCACAGAATGCATCACGCAACATGTTTGTGGAATCTAGCTGACCCCTTCATGATCCTAATGAAATATCTATCTACCACGTCACGTGCTCAACACATCACATGTGCTGACACCATTTGCATTGTCAACCTGGATACCTGAAGCTGCTTGGTAAAGTCAGTCCCAGTGTAGCATAATATTTATGGAGCTGGTCTTATAGCTTGCAGGTTTGAGTCCCAGGTGGGGCACTGTCATTCTGACCTTTCAGCAAGGTACTTAACCCGAACAACTTCAGTAAATGTTCAGCTGTGAAGTAAAACTAGCCTGTGTAAGTTGTTGCGAGAAGCGTGTCTGCTACAGTAGATGCCTAATGAAAAATTTTGTTTTATTTTGTGGTCACTCAAAACAACCACTAGGTGGCATACTCAGTATAAGGACAAACAGACAGCAAGAAGTATTATATTTCTAGAGTAAGACTAATTTAACAACCCACATCTGAATCGTCCTTCACAAAATCCAGTGGGCTTTCATACGATTGGTGTCACACAATTATATTACAGCCATTTAGCAGACACTCGTATCCAGAGCGACTTACACAACTTATTTACATAGCGTGCAGGTTAAGTACCTTGCTCAAGGGTACAACAGCAGTGTCCTACCAGGGACTCGAACTAGTGACCTTAAGGTTACAAGACAAACTCCTTACCCATCATACTACACTGCTATATTTGGGCCAGTAGTGTATTACTATGCTACGGGAAGTAGGCTTGAACCTCAAGTGTTGTGAGATTGATTTCCCGAAGTGAAACTACTGTTGTACTCTTGAACAAACTTAGCCCTTTAAGGTGTGAGATTTCAAATACAAGATTAGAATGTTCTAAACTGAATATTCTAATGCTGATGTAACAATCACTGGTGGTGATTGAAAGCACTGGGGTTTTAGAACACAGAATTAGAATTTTGAAAAAGGTTCATCTGAGTTGCTTCAGTAAATATCCAGCTGTGTAAATGGATTATAGAAAAATAATGGAAGCTGTGTAAAATATGAGCGTCTGAAAATGACTAATAATAACATTTCAGTTTAGTCGCATTTAGTCTGGATTTTTAACTTCTTTTACTTCTCCAGGTATGAGAGACTTACGGTACACAGCACTGGATTAAGACTTTAAAAAAAAGTGTAATCCTTTTAAAAAAACAATGCCAAAAAGTGGTCGCAAGTTTTTTCTTGACACTGGATTGATTTACACCTGGGTTACACCAGGTGTCCCACCCACACTGTGAGTGTTGCAAACTGAGTGTTGCAGTTTGAATGCAGTTATTTACAACCCCCCCCCCCCCCAGTTATCGTAACTTTCAACATACAGTGCATCCCAGCATCTCAAGAGGAAGTCTGAAATCTAAAATGGCCATACTGGCTCAACTGTGTGACTCAACTTTTCTTATTACGTCACGGACTAAACACATTGAGCAACACGCCCTGTCCGGCCTCAGCCCAGTGGTGGGTAGTCATCAACGTTTTCAGATGAACAAACGCACTGCTATTCCTTCCGTAAGCAAACAATAAATGACAAAAAAAAAAATACAAAAAACTGTATAATCAATAAACTATCCGAACCACGTACTGTGGAGGTTCACAATAGCAGGCCATTTCACCCCGTCATTTGACTTCCTGTTCCTCTGACCACCCAAGTACAGCTTTAGGCAGGGTGTGGATGCAACAGAGCGGGAATGACATCATAGAGGAAAAAAGTGCGCACAGGAAAGTGAGCTGTGTCCGTCGACTTTGTTTATCTTCATGTGTCAAGTATTCATGACTGAGAGGAGACCCTTCCACTCAGAGCTGCTATCTGTGATGACACATTTGGGAGTGGAACCTCAGAATTGTGCCCGTCCGTCTCTCTCTGGCCCTCCCCCACTTCCCCTCTCTCTCCCTCCCTCCCTTCAATATTTCAGCTTGTGACAATCTCCAAAGAACTTTGAGGAATTTCAAGTGCCACATATTGCATTACAAAGGGACGCCCATCAAAGATTTGGAAATCTTTGAAACCCACAAAAATGTATTATCTGGCTGACAGAGTGTCTATGTCCTGATGTTTTTCCCTGGAAGTGAAAAGCAAATCTTCCCCTCCCAACATAAATAATCTCAAAACCAGTGGCCAGTTTTAGAACCCATTTTAATCAGAACACATGTACATGCCCAGTCAAATTTAAGGAATAAACACTCGATGAGAACAGGATGTCGGCTTTCTCTAAAACAATGTTACAATGTTTTTTTAATTATTCTCTTTTAAATTACATTTAATTCACAACAAAAGAACTGTGGCATTCATGAATGGAAAAACATCCATCTTCCATTGTCTGGCAGAGAGAACAATTCAACAGCAAAGAATAACAATCTCAACAATATCACTGCACTACCTCACAAAAAGGCATGTTTACTGAACACACTGTTTCTAACAATTAACGCACACACGCACGCACACAGTTAACTGTTAACTGCGCGTAAAACGGCTGGCAAGAAGGTGACAGTGGTAGAAAAAATTTAAAGAAAAATGACAGAAAAAGGAATCAGATTTCGTTGGCAACTAATCTAATTAAATGAGTTGTAATTCTCAAGGAAAACACTGAAAAATCTTTTTTCACACACACACACGCTGTTAAGACTGTTGAACGACCATAAACAGGAAGACTGTTTGTGTTCAAACGGGGTTGGTTATTAAGTAACGTAATTCTAGGTGCGGCTCGCAGACGGGAAATGCGATATTAAGTCCACTGTGTGGGGGGAAGAAATTAATAAAACCATCAGATAAGCCACTAGGAAGCTTGAACTGGATTAGGGCGGCGTGGCAAGGCCCCCCCCCCCGGGCCCCCGCCCCCGCCCCCGCCCTCACCCCCGCCCCCGGGCGCGATAAGCCGCTGCAGCGTTCACTGCTCACTACCGCTACTGAGCTGCGGCTAACTGCGGCTAACTGCAGAGCAGATAACTGGACAATGTGGCTCCTCTTCTTCTCCAGATACACAGCCCCACATTTACTGGGGGAGGAACGTCCGCCTCGACCATCCCCCCCCCCCGCCCCCCGTAAGATAAGCATGCACATGGGCTTCGTTTTTTTTTTGTTTACATTCCACTCATTATCAGCCCCTAACAAAGGACCCATGTTCCGTTCTCTCTCTTTCCGAAAAAAAAAAATGGGAATATGTAAAGGGACATGTAATGTGTTCTCTAAATTGTTTCACGGGAAACAATGCAGGATTTAACATTTGTACATTCACCAGTCTCCAAAACTTCTGTCATGTGACATATTACCATAAAAAAAGCTATTTACATTCACGCAAAAACAAACCAAAAATAAAATCCAGTAAAATTAAATACTAAACCGTCTTCTGAAGCGGGCGATTGGCAAGTGAAGCACCCCCTTAAAATCACACGTGTAGCTGCAGGCCCCCCCCCCCCCCAGAAAGGCTTCTCTTGCTGGGGCAGATGCTCGCTAATACACAGCCGGCGTCGCACCGCTGGAAGAGAGAAGGGAGAAAGCACAGAGAACAGAGGGTGAGAGGAGCGGGCGGGGGGGGGGGGGGGGGCTACAGAACCGAAGGGGTCTAATGACAGCAGCCTGTAGGCCAAGGCCTGGTCTGAGCACACAGCAGTTTTACACGCACCCCAGCGATAATCCTCACCTCAATCCATTAAAAAAAAAACAAAGTGTGCAGTCCACAATCCAGCATTAATGAATTAATCAAATGTCTTGTTACTTAAAGACAGTGAATATTTTAGCACAGGTAAAAGTAAAATGTGTTCTCCCACGTGCACAGTCGGAAAGATTTTTTCCCACGTATATTGTCCAAGAAAATACACTACGTGACCAAAAGTATCTGGACACGCCTTGGTCTTGTGCTGTTTCTCATGGCTTGGGCCGGGCCTCCTTAGTTCCAGTGAAGGCAAATCTTAACGAAATGACACTCTAGAAGATACTGTGCTTCAAAATTCGTGGCAACATTTTGAGGAAAGCCCCTTCATGGTTCAGCATGACGATGCCCCCGGGCACACGGCAAGGTCCATATAGAAATGGATTTGTCGAGGACGGCGTGGAAGAGCTTGACTGGCCAGCACAGGGCCCTGACCTCAACCCCGTCCAACACCTTTGGGATCAGTTGGAAAGCCGACTGCAAGCCAGGCCAAGTCGCCCAATCAGTGCCTGAACTCACCAATGCTTTTCTGGCTAAATGGAAGCAAATCCCTGCAGCAATGCTCCAATATCTAGTATAAAGCCTTCCCAGGAGAGTGGAGGTTGCTATAGTAGCAAGGGGTGGGCCAACTCCATATTAATGCCCATAATTTAGAACAAGATCTGGGATATCAGGTGTCCATATACTTTTGACCATGTAGTGTAGTTTCAGGAAAGAAAAAAAAAAAAGGTTGTTATTTTCAACGTGTACATTGTCTAAGGCAGGGGTGTCCAGTCTTATCCCAAAAGGGCCGGTGTGGGTGCAGGTTTTTGTATTAGCCCCGCACTAAGACCTCTGATTCCACTAATCAAGGTCTCGATTGCAGACCGTGATTAGCTAATGACTTTAATCAGGTGTCTCAGTGCGGGGCTAAAACAAAAAACCTACACCCACACCGGCCCTTTTTGGGTAAGAACTGGACACTCCTGGTCCAAGGTCTTGACTATAGATAAAGAAACAATGACAGTAGTCTGTAGTACACACTCGAGCTGTGGGGGGAAAAAAGGAAAATCAGCGAGGGAACAAGAACAGGCAAGGGAATCCGGGGGATACCTTCATCAAGGGTATGAATTTGTGTGGGCTTTGGGGCTTAATGGCATTTCTCCTTCAGGCTTCCGGGTGTCTTCTCCTGTGAGGTATTCACTGCACGGCGTGTTCAAAGAAGGAAATATCGTCAATACTTCTGTCATTATATCTGCACTGAGAATCATGGCATGTGAGCAGTGCGTGCGTGCGTGCGTGCGTGCGTGCGTGCGTGTCTGTCTGTCTGTCTGCATGTCTGTCTGTCTGTCTGTCTGTCTGTCTGTCTGTCTGTCTGTATCGATCTCCAAGCACAGGGTGTAGAGAGCGCTAAGCAATGTTGTGCTCAGGAAATTCAGCTCATTAAATAAAAAATGGCGGTAACAATTTATGAGTTAGTCAGTCCTGCTGAGTGAGTAGAAAATAAAGGCCTTGACGTCTATCCGTTACCCAACCCGCTTATTCCTGGTCAGGGTCGCGGGGGGTGCTGGAGCCTATCACAGCGTGCATTGGGTGAGAGGCAGGAATACACACACACACCATTCACTCACACCTACAGGCTATTTAGTCTTCCATTAACCTAACACCTGCATGTCTTCAGACTGGGAGGAAACCCATGTGGACACAGTGAGAACATGGAAGCTCACACAGAAAGGCCCTGGGATTTGAACCAAGGACCTTCTTGCTGTGAGGTGACAGTGCTATCCACTGCCTATTAAAGCCATTGCTGTTCCTGTGCAATTTCCCTCAGTTACAGCTTCCCATTAGCTTAAATAACAGTGTAAACATTTTTTTTTTTTTTAAACGAGAAATATACTTTTTGACTATTTGATTAGCGGGTGAGAGAATAAACCAGTGACTAGCCGAAATATCTGAACCAACGTATTTCCGTCCGGTCGATTAGAAATAATCTCTTGCCCGAGACGTCCAAAATAAAATAAGCAGTAAGAGGGCAGAAAGACGATTTAAAAACAGGCTTTTGTTTTTGTACGGAGCTTCCAAATAGAAATGGCTGATTTTTGCTTGTGTTTGCACATTAGCTACAGACTCCCTGACTTAGCTGACATGCCGGGGAACTCTCAGACACACAGCAAAGCAGCATGATGTCAGGAGGGAGCAAAGGCCCCAAGACTGCGAGCTGCTCCCCGTGCTCTCTGCTGGGGAGGAAGTGGAGCGCTCTCTAAACCGTGACAACCGAGGCAAACAAGCAGCGGTTTGAAAATAAGAAACGGTACCTGTTGAAATAAATGCCGGTTGAATATACATCGTTCCTGTTGAAATAAACAGCGGTTGAAAATGCACCGCTCCTGTTGAAATAAACAGCGGTTGAAACCGTTCCTGTTGAAATAAACAGCGGTTGAAACCGTTCCTGTTGAAATAAACAGCGGTTGAAAATACCCCGTTCCTGTTCAAATAAACAGCGGTTGAAACTACACCGTTCCTGTTGAAATAAACAGCGGTTGAAACTACAACGTTCCTGTTGAAATAAACAGCGGTTGAAACCGTTCCTGTTGAAATAAACAGCGGTTGAAACTACACCGTTCCTGTTGAAATAAACAGCGGTTGAAACTACAACGTTCCTGTTGAAATAAACAGCGGTTGAAACTACACCGCTCCTGTTGAAATAAACAGCGGTTGAAAATACACCGTTCCTGTTCAAATAAACAGCGGTTGAAACTACACCGTTCCTGTTGAAATAAACAGCGGTTGAAACTACAACGTTCCTGTTGAAATAAACAGCGGTTGAAACCGTTCCTGTTGAAACGGCTCAGTAGAGAAACGATGCGAGGAGACAGGGCGAGACGGGGGGAGACGGGGGGAGACGGGGGGGAGACGGGGGGGAGACGGGGTAAGGCGTTACGGCTTCTTACCCTGCGTGGCCTAGGCGCTCATTTCTGACCGCCTTCCCCGGGCGCGACCTTCGTCGCCTTCCCTCTGTAGCCCCGAGAGCTGCAAGCCAAAGCCAATCACCCGTCAACATGTGCGGCACGGAACTGGGCTTGTAACTCTGTGGTCATGGGTTCAGTTCCCTTTCGACACAGCCAATCACCCGTCAACATGTGCGGCACGGAACTGGGCTTGTAACTCTGTGGTCATGGGTTCAGTTCCCTTTCGACACAGCCAATCACCCGTCAACATGTGCGGCACGGAACTGGGCTTGTAACTCTGTGGTCATGGGTTCAAATCCCTTTCGACACAGCCAATCACCCGTCAGTTCAACAGAGCCAATCTGTCCCCCCCGTGGTATTGCACCTGAACGGCTTCGGTAAATAAGGCGTCCAGCCTGGACTGCAAGCAAACGGTACAGGCGGCGAAAGTCGCTCCGACTCCATAAAGTGTCCATTAAGTGTCGTAAAAAACGGAACCCTATCTGGGGGGCTGTGGGGCTAAACGTGCGGGAAATAAAAGGCCGGCTGCCCCGCCCTGGGGCGCGAGGTAAGCCTCTCTAAACCGCCCAATGAAAACGCAGCGTCAGGGAGTCTCTAACGGGCCCACGCGGTCCAGGGCTCAGCGCAAAAAACACAGGGACAACCGGTCCCACGGACGTCTTGCTGCCACTTTCTAGCGGCTCTCAAGGCTACGGCGCTACCCGTCAGCTCGTACGGGAGCGTTTCGCCGCCCTGCGCTGAGCGGGGAAGCGGCGCGGCTGCAGCGGGACGGATCCGCTACGGCGCAGCTCCCCGGGCCAGGGGAGCGGTCTGAGTCACGAGGGTTTGCGTTGCGTCACGGAAAATTCCGGCTGTACACCTTCGAAGGAGCTCGAGGCAGTGCCAGGCACTAAGTCCCATACTCCTACGTGTACCATCCAGATAAGGAATAAGGAAACGTAAACTAGGAAATGTGAAATAAGGAATGTAAACTATCGATGCACTAAACACACTGAAAACATTTGTTTCACAACTACATTCACCCATGTAAAAACCGTAGGCGCTACTACTGGCGGCAAACGTATGTTAAATTCAGTTTTACTTCGTGTCGCAGGTTTAATAATGAGGACTACAGGCATTCCTTCTCACACTGAAAACACACACACGCACGCATACGCGTGCACACACTCCCACACGCGCGCGCACACAGAGAAGAGAGAGAGAGAGCGACGCAGAGAGGAGAGACAGCCGCACGCTGGCACAGTCGCACACGCACACACGTATAGCTTTGCGGTGTCGTCATAAACACCAAACCACTGAAATGGACTCACCGTTTTTTCTTGTAAGACTTAAATAGAAAAGCCGCAATAATCCCAACTGTAAAGGACAAAGAAAGACAAATTCAGTTACAGGCATACACACGTTTGTGTCTGTATGCGTACAATTAAACGACAACAATACAACAGAAATGTAACTAAATTCATGTGCACAGTAATCGCAGCAGAGACGTTGCTTTTTGAGTTCTGCATGACGTTAACTCACCAACAGCCAACGCCCCAAGAGTAGCAAAAACTGCTATCAACACCTTACGCATATGATCTGAAACAGACAGAATCATTCAGTCAGGACACAATCTGTTTTTAAAAAAAGGTATCACGATATGGGGCGGCTCATGGATGCATTTTACATGGATTCAAGACATGGTTACTGTCAGCCCTGTGACGCACATCAAGAGGCAAAGTAACGAGTGGTAAGACAAACCCGTCTAATAACCGTACCCACCTACGGTAGATGACACTATAATAATAATAATAATAATAATAATCTGCATAAATAACTCGGGTAAAATTAATTCCATACTTCTGACATGATATTTCTAACATTTGATTCAAATAAAGTCATATGCCTTAATCAGAGGACGTATAAGCCAACGGTCTGTCTGTTCTCCAAAACATAACTTTTACAAACAAAACAGGAACAAGCGAAACGATATCAGACTCCTCCCAGTGGACAGATGAAGAGCGCTGAGTTGAATGGCTGTCCCCTCAAAAACCGCTCAATTCGTTTCAAATGGTGGAATGAGAGCTCCCAGAATGCTGTGAGGCACGAAGTAAAATGTCAGGTTACCCGGTGGTTGGTCGGGGCAGGGGGGTACTTGACTGACGAGGGGCGGTGTCATGCTTCACCATGGCAACATTACCACCGAAAACCACGCTTCAAAGAACGACGCGGACGTACTGGGATCTAACCAACTATCGGGTAAATAGGAAATATTTCCGACTTAATGACGCATCGCGTCACGTGACGGCAACGCGACAGCTACGCCGGTAAAAGGTCTGGCGGGCGATACCAAATCACAGGAAATCGAGGTGGGAACGCCGTCTGCATCCGCGTGCGTAAAACGGACGGGACGCGTTCGTGGGCCCGCAGTAGGAGGAGCGCACATGCGCTCGCACGTCTCCGGAAAGGCGACAGTGACACCGCGCCTCCACGCACTGGAGATTTCACATCCTTTTCTGTGCCCCTCTCGGGGGGGACGTGGGGGGTGCGTCTGCCTCTGAGGTTGCCAGAGCGGAGTGAATTCCCCCTAATATTGAGACATCTATAGGGTGAGTTATGGGGCGTGGGGGGGGGGAAGAATATAGATTACCTGGTTTTGGGTCTGGCTTTGGAGGTTTTGTAGGCAAGCCTGTCCTCCTCGTAGTTGTCCTTGCTGTTTTTGGTGGAACAGTGGAAACAGGAGGGACGGGTGGAAGAACTGTGGATTCTTAAATGGGAGGGCAAGCCCGGAAATATTATATGGGGCTTCACTGAAGATGGAGAATTCTGATGAATATTTTGGGGGGCGGGGGGGGCGAGTCTTGACAAACGCCATTGGCAGCTCAGCGCTTTTTTCATTGGCCTGCCTGGAGCATCAGGCCCAGATATTGCGCAGGTAATGTAAAACAGCTGAAAGCAAAGCACAGAGGGAGGGAACAGCCTAATTCGTGCAGCGGGTTAACAATCACCTGGATCTGGAGTTGGGCCTGGTTTCGGCAATGTCCTCGTCGTGGTTTCCTCTGGTGTTTTTGTTGGAACAGGAGGGGGAAGAACTGTGGGACACCGGAATGCAAACAAACGTTCAAAATGCAGCGAAACGAAACGTAAAAGCAGCGACTCTGGAACTGAGCGCCCGTTCAAATCGAGCTGCCGCCGGGTGGGCCGTCCGTTTGGCTTTTTTATTCCCCCCTCATGTATCTGGCACCCCCTAGAGGAGTGGCACCCTCAGCAGCTGCCCTTGTCGCCCCTGGTTGCAACAACCCTACCAATAAGACTGCGGCCACTGGATCTGCACCAAAACACGGCTTCATGCATGGGCAGGACACAACTCAGCATAGGTTAGGTCAGAGTAACGTTCACTGTGTGAACTGCACTTTGTGTGTTCTCGGCTGTGAATAACTGTTACAAAATGAGCACTGTACCTTATCGGACCTGTGCTTTGTAGTTGTTCCAATGACCTCGATATGCACCTCTGTGCATCGCTTTGGATAAAAGCGTCCACTAAACAAATGTAATGTAAATGTAATGCAGCATAAAAATACGAAGTCATAACCAGAGATTTATTTTAACTGCCTGTTTAAATATCAAGTTTATCCAATCCATCCTGATGGATACAAAATAAAATTTTATTAAAAGAAAATATACTGATGCAGTAATCTTAAAACTGATTTGAAGTGTTCTTTTACATCAGCCAAGCACAGAAGAATGCATTTGCAGTGAGATAACAGGGGAAATTATGCATTTTTTCTGCAAACCTTGATGAATTGAATTAAAAATGTGATTTGTCCATACGCAGCTCAAAATGGCTACGGTTCCTGTTCAGTGAACATGGCGTCCACAATCTACAACAAATCAGCAGAAGAAACAATACCTGTCCTCTACGCCCATTTCAGACCACGCTGACGTTACAGAATAGACTGAAATGTCGCCCAGCGACCCTCTAATGAAATGAAATCTTACCTTTATTGCAGGTTGGGAAGTCAGAGGACCATCCCGTTGCTTCGCACACTAGTTTACTTTGCCCTTCCATCACATAGCCCTCATCGCATCTATAGGTTACAAAATATTTCAGTTTATAGGGTGGCGGACCGCCATCAACCCGCTGGGCATTTTTGATACTTGGAGTTGGGCAGTTCAGTTCTGCAAGAAAAAAAAAAAAAAAGAATCTTTACAAGAGAGTCCATCAGACCTGACAGTATTTCAAAAACAGTCATATTTCTACGTGCAACAGGCCAGGCAGGTTAAAGTATGATTAAAGTATAATACGTTTAAATTGCTCATAACTTTCTTAAATGTATTTCTGAACACAAGCATTTACTAATAGAAGCTTTCGACAGAATCTGAAAGTTGATAAGACTTTTTGTGTATTCCAAAGCATGGGGAACTTAATGTCCACAATTATACAATAAATGTATGATACTAAGGGGTAATCTGAAATTAGCAAATTTCAGCATTCTAACCTATTACAACCAACGGTCAAGTGTAGTGTCAAAACGTTTAAAATATCCTACCTTTACACTGGGGAACCGTTCCATTATATGAACCAAACTCATTACATACAAGCTGCGAGTCTCCAACAAGGTTGTAGTTTTTGTCACAGGTGTACTGTACTATATCCCTGAACTCAGGGAATTCCTTGTCAGGACTACTGGAGATTCTTCCATTGACAATTGTGGGCGGATCCGCACATTTCTTAACTGAAGAAAGAGAACACATATTTAAATAAAGAAACACATAAAGCAAAACATTTTTTTTTAAAGACACCACCATGTCTAAGTCAAGGACAACACTTTGTGTGTTACTTTCAACGGATTGTTTTTAAAAAAAATCACACATGACATGACAACTATGACAAACAAATGTGCTGAAAGTTAAAAAGTTGTGTTTGATATTAGCACATCCTTTATGAGAATGCATAAATGTGCGTTCTGCACAACACCCCCAGCCTGGCCCCAGAATCACCACCCACTATAAAAGCTTTAACCTCCACCCACCGTAAACAGCCATATTTTCATGTTTTGGTTAGTCTTCTGAACATCACTGTTGTGACTATGATATCACTCAAGGCTACTGAATGGTTGACAATGCGGCTAATCAAGTAATGTAATGCTTCCACATCTCTACACTGTACCCAGTTATCTTTCCTGATCATGGGGCACATCGAGTGTCTGGGAGACGTACGACAAGTGCGTCCAAAAACACATACTACATTGGGGGCAACACGAACAATCGAAAGTTATAAGTTATTCCTCTTAAATGGGCTTACACATTTTTTTACGTCACCCCTATTGTTTTCCCCTCTCTCCTCAGTTTATACGGCTAGTCGTATTCGAAGAGCGCAAGACCACACTTACTTTCACAGCGCGGAACGCGGTTGTTCCAACCAAAGTCATAACACTGCCTATAGGCCGTTCCTTGCATTTCATAGCTTAAAAACAGAAAGAAACGAGACCGTTAAGGACCGCGAAAAACAAATGCTACAAACACTAGCTACAGTAGCTGGCCATCAATTGTTTAGCAGAGTGTAGCAGAGTTCCGAGATGCAAGTTCATGTGAACGCCAATGTCATCGACAGAACGTGATGTCACTCTCCGAGAGGTACAATGACTGTCATTTGTGAACAGACAGGCCTTGGTTAATAACTAGGAAGGCAGATCATATTATACAGTGAGCTCCACACTGTTTGATAAAGAAATATCTGCACGTTAACCACATTCACATGTAGTTAAAGTGCAGATTCTCAGTTTTTATTAAAGGGTATATTTATGCATTTTGGTTCCACCATGCAGAAATTACAGTACTTTTTATACATGCCCCGCCCCCCTAAATTTCAGGGTGGCATAATTTTTTGAGACAAATGGCTTCACAGGTGTTTTTGGTTAGTCTCTGAAGTACCAAACTGTCACTTGGCTATCCTTTTTTCAAGAGTGTTTTTGATCTGTCAGACATGTGCTTCTCAATTATGGAGAGAAATCTTCAGTCATAAACTGTATAGTTCTTCCTTAACCTACCAGGCCGTTTGCAATTACTGAGCTCACCAGTGCTCTCTATCTTCTTGATGATGTTTCAAACTGTAGATTTTGGTAAGCCGGAGGTCTGGACTATGTCTCCGATTGTTTTTTCCCCAGCCTAATAATAACTTCCCTGTCTTTCATTGGCACAACTCTGGTCCTTATGCTGACAACTGCCAATAAGACTCCAAAGGAAATGGAAAGCCTAGAATTAAGACTAGATACTGAAAGCTCTCTTGTACGTACACTAAAGAAGCAACTGAACACACCTGCCCAATCAGAAACACCTGTGAAGCCATTTGTCCCAAACATTATGGTGCCCTGAAATGGGGGGGGGGGGGGGTTACTATGTTGTTTCTACAGGGTGAAACCAAAAGGTATTTAAATACCCTGTAATAAAAGCTCAGAATCTGCACTTTAACCACATGAGCATCGGAAATCTAAAATTGTGGAGTACAAAGCAAACTCAAAAAAAATATGGCTTTTAGAGCTCACTATGTCTTGTAGAGCATGGGAACCACAGTTCAACACTGGAAGAAAATGGACTTCAAATTCACAGCATAGTATTTCACAGCTACAGTACTGTGCAAAAGTCTTAGGCACCTGAAAAAAAATGATAAGATGCTTTCAAAAATAATGAAATGAAAGGATATAAATATCGAAAAAATTATATAAAGAACAATAAATTGTTAAAAACTAAATAAAATTAATGTTTGGTGTGACCACCCTTCGCCTTTAAAACATCATTTCTCTTAAGGAACACCCTCCTACACTTTTATAAGAAAATCGGCTGGTAGGTTGTTCCAAGCATTTTGGAGAACTTGCCACAGTTCTTCTGCAGATTTTGGCTGTTTCGCTTGCATCTGCCTGTCCAGGTAATTCCAGAGACCCTTGATCAAGTTTTTATTTGAAAAGTAGTCTATTACTTAAAATGTACTTTATTTAACAAAATACAAAAATGTATCTGCAAAATTTAATTTTTGGGAAAATTCATGTTAGGAAATCTCAAATTTGCTCTTTTCTACTGACACACTAATGCAGAAAACAAAAAATAAACATCTAAGACCAAATATATACTATATATTATATTTAAAAATATAGGGTGCCTAAGACTTTTGCACTTTTGTACTGTATGTAATTTTAAAAAAATGAAAACAGTGAATTCAGCTCATGCCTTGCCGTCCTTATTTTAATAAAACAATGTAAACATCAACGGATAGAGGTTAAGTGACTTCGCACTAAAGCCTAGCGAACACACGTTGAACTACCCATGCGAATGCTACAGGGGATATGCTACGTACTCACCCACGGTTGCAAGAAGCGAAAGCGGTCGCACCATAATCAGTTCCATTTGGAGTGCTAAATCTCCCATTTATCAAGTCTCCAGGTGAACCACACGATTTTTCTGCGAATAAATAGAAACATTGACGAAGTTATTTCGGAAACTGGACCACACTAAGCAACCAGCCACAGCGGGAGCTTTCGTCGCAGACGGTCGGAAATTACTTTGGCACTGAAGTGTTACCACGGTCCAACTGCCATTCCTGCACAATATTGTCCCATCTCCACTGACTTTTGTATATCCTGCTCCGCATTTGAAAGTAACGCTTGATCCTTCGTCGAATGTGTCCAATGCCGCGCTCTCTTCCGTCAATTCTAAGCCAGTCTTCGACGGAGGTGGTTGGCATTGTCCTAGAAATGTAGACATTTTATGGGGTTACTCTACACATTGCGTTAGCAACAGTGCCTACGAACGAACATTATTTCTTTTAACAAAGATTTCCCGATGAAGTTATCGATAGCTGATAACCATAACATAAAAAGTAAACGTTGCTAAGATACCTAAAGTTGTCACTAGAATAACTGATGACTAGGTACGAGGTAAAAAGACAAGAAAACCAGTAACTGTTAGTCTAGTTATTTCACTTAGCCCGCGATTTATAAATAATAAATTATTATGAGTCGATCTTACCTTTCACACAATCAGCAAGCAGAAAACACAAAAACAAGGTCGCCCCCAAATACGACCAAGAATGCCTTAACCTCGGCATATTCCTCCGGTTCAAGTCGATTTAACCTTAGGCAGCTAGTCGTAAATACTTAACGTTAGCTAGCTAGCACTACGTAGCCTAGATAGCCAACAGAGTTTTGTTGCTGGTATTGCCGTTGGACTGAAAGAATAATCACTTAGCAAGGCAGTTAATTGGCAGACATTAGAGTTACACGGTGGGTAAATTAGCTAGCGATCTTCTAACGATGTCATACAGTTAGCAGCCCTTCAGCGTTAATAACCAGTGTTAACAGCTAGGACGGCTAGTATGTCCAAGGTTTACCACGCCCTGTGTGTGTTTCAGGAAACAATGAGTCGCTGTCGAATGACGCCCTTGCAGCGAACTTCGATATGACTGTCTCCTCTGATGATTCCAATGAACAATGATCGGAAAAATAATTTCGCGATGTTAGCTTGTGCGTGGTGGCGCGCTTCAGCGATAAGTCCCCATATGAGATAAGTTATCCACAAAAGGGTTGGTCTTGATGAGTTTGTCGCTGGTTAACAACAGTAGCTGACTTAAGCAGGTTCAGATACGCGAATATACTTTCTCTGTTTAATACCTTAATATTATTTTATTGAACAGTATTTCTAGTTTGCAACTTCCTCTTTATCTAGAAACCCCACACAACTGTTTACACACACCGCATACGCAGTTTAGTTTCACAACACTTCCGGGGTCACAAATGACGTAATTTACCGAAATACTGATATCTAAAAGGCGTGATCCTGGATCAGGTGAAAACAAATTCTCGTCAACCAAGTTAAATTTCTCCCAAATAAATTTCGAGAGGTGTCAGAGAGAGAAGGCAGGGGAATTAGAAATTTGGGGTGGGCACCTTTTCACACAGTGGGCTATACTACAGCGTTGAGCTGTTTTCCTAGTGTTTTCGGTACCAGCTTGGATTAAACGAACGGGACGTCTGACTAAAGTTTAGGAAATACTTTTAGTATTGTTTGGGATGGTACACTATTATTCAGATCACTATTAGATGATTTTCAGCAGCGGGAACTAAACTGTTGACTGCACTGTGTGGTGAGAAGTGGGCAGGGAAGGTGTACAGGGATGCAAACTGATCAGGGGTGAAAAAGGAGACAAAGATGCAAACCCACTAGCAGGGTCCAGGGGCATGCCCCCCCCCCCCCCCCCGGGAAGAAATTTTTTTAAATATATCAGCTTTAAAATGTGGATTTACAGTCGATTTTAGCATGAGGATATAGGGAAAAACTCACCCTATAATTAATATAATATTACTGCTACAAAAGTAATATAAGGGGGACATCAGTTCAGGGCACTTAAAAAAAATAAAAAAACAGTGAAGAATGCAGAGCCAGGTCCAAAATTGGCGCAGAATAAAGTTGACCAATTGGGTGGGCACAGATGAAATTTGGGTGCGTATTGCTTTCTGTGTTTAACTATTTTTATGCGTTATAACAAAACTATGTACGTAACTAAGTGCAAAATGGAAAGGTACTGGGAAGGAACGACCTTTGAGGAGGAAGGAATGTGGATGAGCTAAGATATATAGATAACGATTTGGGTGTACCACCAAGTTTAATCTGCAATATTTTTTTGGCTGGACCGCAACAGCGGGGCCAGCCTTATAAACGCGGATGCCTGTGACCGAGTGACTGAGTGATGAAGTTACACCATTGGTCGTATAGACACTACCACTGACTATCCCTGTAACAAATTGGCCACAATTTCAAACACCCATACACGGTCCAGCCATGTACTAGGTTTTGACCTGGTCATGTTGGTACAAAGGGGAGACACGAGGCTTGACACAGGGGTGTGAGAAGGCCATGGATATGTAAACATAACTTGGGGGATACTTTATAAATGGAGTAAAATTCATAGTTAAAATTACCTTTGGTGCAAGCATATAATCAGGTGGTATGTGTATGACCATTGCTTGCAAAATGTCATATCCTAATCAATAACCAATGTATTTCTATTGAAATCTGCATGTATTGTGTATGATGTCAAATGAAATAAGCTGTACGAAACAAGATGGTATGCGAAGGGAGAATAAGAACACCCTCCCCTGCTTTGAGGTGCCAAGAACCTAGGCGTTTCGTCAGGGTTTTTGGATGAAGCAAAAAGGTTCTTAGGAAAACGGGAAGTTGGTATGTTAGGGGGAGTAAGAAAGTGTCATGCCATGCAAATTACCTCAGGAAAACAAAAAGTTGGTATGGGAGGGGGAGTAAGAAAGTGTCATGCCATGCAAATTACCTCATAGAAAGACAGCTTACAGAAAGATATAAGAGGCAGAACTTGTGAACAGGAGTTTGAGACTCCCTTCTTGAACTCTGAAATGAGTGTTTGAATGGTTTCTCCTATTTGGCCAAATAAAAGTTACATTGCTGAATTACTTTGTGACCTGACTAAATTATTTGCCTCCATTGAAGGTAAAATCCACGATGACATTACTGCAGTATGCTCTGTGTATCATTTACCACACTGAAGGTAAGATAATCCAGGCGTTACATGCCAAACAGACATTGCTGCAGTACGCTCTATGTGTCCTACAGTAGGAACATTCATGGACTACTTTTTCCATTTTATTGTTGTTTATGTATTACTAATTTAACCATTTATGTATTTACCTATTTATTCACTTAGTTTCCAAATCCGTCATTCTTTTATAGCGCTGTTTTATTGATTTTTATTGTTTTTAGTGACTTTTATTTATTATAGATTTTTCCTCATTATTCTCATCTCCCGTATGTACACCAGGTTATCTGGACATGCGTCCATACGCATAGCCTCCCAACACCAGCAAACCTGCACAGGTGGGGACTTAGGCCCGACCCACTGTGCGAGCTTTGGGGAGGGAGGGGCACGACGGTGGACATTCTCACAGGGTGTGGGGCAGCACTCACCCAGTGGAGACATAGATGGCGTCCACACAAAGTGCCTACGGTGCACTCGTTAACATGGGAGAAAGCCAGGATCCTCAGGGAAGACCAGGGGAATAACAGCTTACTACAGACGGCACAGTCATGGGAGATGGGCGGCAGTGTAGTATAATGGGTAAGGAGCTGGTCTTGTAGCCTAAAGGTCATAGGTTCGATTCCCAGGTCGGACACTGCCATTGTGCCCTTGAGCATGGTAAATGGACTGCATTTATATAGCACTTTTATCCAAAGCGCTTTACAATTGATGCCTCTCATTCGCCAGAGCAGTTAGGGGTTAGGGATTAGGTGTCTTGCTCAAGGACACTTCGACACGCCCAGGGCGGGGTTTGAACCGGCAACCCTCCGACTGCCAGACAATCGGTCTTACATCCTGAGCTATGTAAATGTAATGCATGTGTAGCAAACAAGCCTGCCACAGGCCACCGAAGTGGCTTTCCTAGGGGCCCTCCAGCACAGAGACACAGGGAGAGGATGTTCCAAGTCCACATTTATTTTCAAGGGTGGCAAGATGGTACAGCCAAGGAGCAGATGTAAAACAGGCAGGCCTGGTGGCTCCCGGTTGTGGTTTGGCTGCAGAGAAGACGCTCACAGCCTGGGGAATAACAGGAAGGGAGGGGACGGCAGTGGCTTGCCAGCGGGGGGAGGCAGCTAGGGGGTGGAGGGAGGGGGGGGGGGGTGGTCCGGGGGGCCCGCTGAGGGAGCCCCTTGCTGGATTTGGAGCGGATGGGGGAGGAGTCGAGCTGGATGCCAGAAGGTGATGAGAAGGGTTTGGCCAATGCTGCTGACCCGCCAAACTGGAGGGCGTCGCCACGCAGCGAGGAAACGTCCAAGGGAAGTCTGATGACATCATCTCCTGGCTAACAGCTACAGTCAGGGAATGTAGTGACCGAAGGTGACGGCATCTCCCTGATGTGCGTTGTTGTGAACCTTTTTGTTTGTTGTTTTATAAATGAACTAATTTGTGCGTTGCTACAAAACAAGGCAGTAGGATTCTATCCTACCTTTACACTGGGGAACCATTCCATTATATGAACCAAACTCATTACATACAAGCTGCGAGTCTCCAACAAGGTTGTAGTTTTTGTCACAGGTGTACTGTACTATATCCCCGAACTCAGGGAATTCTTTGTCAGGACTACTGGAGATTCTTCCATTGACAATTGTGGGCGGATCCGCACATTTCCTAACTGAAGAAACAGAACACATATTTAAATAAAGAAATACATAAAGCCAAACATTTTTTTTAAAGACACCACCATGTCTAAGTCAAGGACAACACTTTGTGTGTTACTTTCAACAGATTGTTTTGAAAAAATCACACATGACATGACATGGGCAGGACACAACTCAGCACAGGCTAGGTCAGAGTAACGTTCACTGTGTGAACTGGACTTTGTGTGTTCTCGGCTACGAATAACTGTTACAAAATGAGCATTGTACCTTATCGGACCTGTGTTTTGTACTTGTTCCAATGACCTCGATGTGCACCTCTGTGCATCGCTTTGGATAAAAGCGTCCACTAAACAAATGTAATGTAAATGTAATGCAGTATAAAAATACGAAGTCATAACCAGAGATTTATTTTAACTGCCCGTTTAAATATCAAGTTTATCCAATCCATCCTGATGGATACAAAATAAAATTTTATTAAAAGAAAATATACTGATGCAGTAATCTCAAAACTGATTTGAAGTGTTCTTTTACATCAGCCAAGCACAGAAGAATGCATTTGCAGTGAGATAACAGGGGAAATTATGCATTTTTTCTGCAAACCTTGATGAATTGAATTAAAAATTTAATTTGTCCATACGCAGCTCAAAATGGCTACGGTTCCTGTTCAGTGAACATGGCGTCCACAATCTACAACAAATCAGCAGAAGAAACAATACCTGTCCTCTACGCCCATTTCAGACCACGCTGACGTTACAGAATAGACTGAAATGTCGCCCAGCGACCCTCTAATGAAATGAAATCTTACCTTTATTGCAGGTTGGGAAGTCAGAGGACCATCCCGTTGCTTCGCACACTAGTCTACTTTGCCCTTCCATCACATAGCCCTCATTGCATCTATAGGTTACAAAATATTTAAGTTTATAGGGCGGCGGACCGCCATCAACCCGCTGGGCATTTTTGATACTTGGATCTGGGCAGTTCAGTTCTGCAAGAAAAAAAAAAAAAAAAAAGAATCTTTACAAGAAAGAGCACATTAGACCTGACAGCATTTCAAAAACAGTCATATTTCTACGTGCAACAGGCCAGGCAGGTTAAAGTATGATTAAAGTATAATACGTTTAAATTGCTCATAACTTTGTTAAATGTATTTCTGAACACAAGCATTTACTAAACATAAGCTTTTGACAGAATCTGAAAGTTGATAAGACTTTTTGTGTATTCCAAAGCATGGGGAACTTAATGTCCACAATAATACAATAAATTTATGATACTAAGGGGTAATCTGAAATTAGCAAATTTCAGCATTCTAACCTATTACAACCAACGGTCAAGTGTAGTGTCAAAACGTTTAAAATATCCTACCTTTACACTGGGGAACCGTTCCATTATATGAACCAAGCTCATTACATACAAGCTGCGAGTCTCCAACAAGGTTGTAGTTTTTGTCACATTTGTACTGTACTATATCCCTGAACACAGGGAATTCTGTGTCAGGACGACTGGAGATTCTTCCATTGACAATTGTGGGCGGATCCGCACATTTCTTAACTGAAGAAAGAGAACACATATTTAAATAAAGAAACACATAAAGCAAAACATTTTTTTTTAAAGACACCACCATGTCTAAGTCAAGGACAACACTTTGTGTGTTACTTTCAACGGATTGTTTTAAAAAAAAATCACACATGACATGGCAACTATCACAAACAAATGTGCTGAAAGTTAAAAAAAATTGTGTTTGATATTAGCACATCCTTTATGAGAATGCATAAATGTGCGTTCTGCACAACACCCCCAGCCTGGCCCCAGAATCACCACCCACTATAAAAGCTTTAAACTACACTCACCGTAAACAGCAATATTTTCATGTTTTGGTTAGTCTTCTGAGCATCACTGTTGTGACTATGATATCACTCAAGGCTGCTGAATGGTTGACAATGCGGCTAATCAAGTAAGGTAATGCTTCCACATCTCTACACTGTACCCAGTTATCTTTCCTGATCATGGGGCACACCGAGTGTCTGGGAGACGTACGACAAGTGCGTCCAAAAACACATACTACATTGGGGGCAACACGAACAATCGAAAGTTATAAGTTATTCCTCTTAAATGGGCTTACACATTTTTTTACGTCACCCCTATTGTTTTCCCTCTCCACTCAGTTTACACGGCTAGTCGTATT
Source organism: Anguilla anguilla (assembly GCF_013347855.1). Taxonomy (NCBI): domain Eukaryota; kingdom Metazoa; phylum Chordata; class Actinopteri; order Anguilliformes; family Anguillidae; genus Anguilla; species Anguilla anguilla. Next base: position 36,995,952 of record NC_049213.1, on the reverse strand, counting down.
CGAAGAGCGCAAGACCATACTTACTTTCACAGAGCGGAACGCGGTTGCTCCAACCAAAGTCAAAACACTGCCTATAGGCCGTTCCTTGCACTTCATAGCTTAAAAACAGAAAGAAACGAGACCGTTAAGGACCGCGAAAAACAAATGCTACAAACACTAGCTATAGTAGCTGGTCATCAATTGTTTAGCAGAGTGTAGCAGAGTTCCGAGATGCAAGTCCATGTGAACGCCAATGTCATCGACAGAACGTGATGTCACTCTCCGAGAGGTACAATGACTGTCATTTGTGAACAGACAGGCCTTGGTTAATAACTAGGAAGGCAGATCATATTATACAGTGAGCTCCACACTGTTTGATAAAGAAATATCTGCACGTTAACCACATTCACATGTAGTTAAAGTGCAGATTCTCAGTTTTTATTAAAGGGTATATTTATGCATTTTGGTTCCACCATGCAGAAATTACAGTACTTTTTATACATGCCCCGCCCCCCTAAATTTCAGGGTGGCATAATTTTTTGAGACAAATGGCTTCACAGGTGTTTTTGGTTAGTCTTTGAAGTACCAAACTGTCACTTGGCTGTCCTCTTTTATCAAGAGTGTTTTTGATCTGTCAGACATGTGCTTCTCAATTATAGAGAGAAATCTTCAGTCATAAACTGTAGAGTTCTTCCTTAACCTACCAGGCTGTTTGCAATTACTGAGCTCACCAGTGCTCTCTATCTTCTTGATGATGTTTCAAACTGTAGATTTTGGTAAGCCGGAGGTCTGGACTATGTCTCCGATTGTTTTTTCCCCAGCCTAATAATAACTTCCCTGTCTTTCATTGGCACAACTCTGGTCCTTATGCTGACAACTGCCAATAAGACTCCAAAGGAAATGGAAAGCCTAATGGAAAGACTAGATACTGAAAGCTCTCTTATACTTACACTAAAGAAGCAACTGAACACACCTGCCCAATCAGAAACACCTGTGAAGCCATTTGTCCCAAACATTATGGTGCCCTGAAATGGGGGGGGGGGGGGGTTACTATGTTGTTTCTACAGGGTGAAACCAAAAGGTATTTAAATACCCTGTAATAAAAGCTCAGAATCTGCACTATAACCATCGGAAATCTAAAATTGTGGAGCAATTTTTTTTAAAATATGGCTTTTAGAGCTCACTATGGGAACCGCAGTTCAACACTGGAAGAAAATGGACTTCAAATTCACAGCATAGTATTTCACAGCTACAGTGCTGTGCAAAAGTCTTAGGCACCTGAAAAAAATGATAAGATGCTTTCAAAAATAATGAAATGAAAGGATATAAATATCGAAAAAATAATATAAAGAACAATAAATAGTTAAAAACTAAATAAGATTAATGTTTGGTGTGACCACCCTTCGCCTTTAAAACTTCATCATTTCTCTTAAGGAACACCGTCCTGCACTTTTATAAGAAAATCGGCTGGTAGGTTGTTCCAAGCATTTTGGAGAACTTGCCACAGTTCTTCTGCAGATTTTGGCTGTTTCGCTTGCATCTGGCTCTCCAGGTAATTCCAGAGACCCTTGATCAAGTTTTTATTTGAAAAGTAGTCTATTACTTAAAATATTACTTTATTTAACAAAATACAAAAATGTATCTGTAAAATTTAATTTTTGGGAAAATTCATGTTAGGAAATCTCAAATTTGCTCTTTTCTACTGACACACTAATGCAGAAAACAAAAAATAAACATCTAAGACCAAATATATACTATATATTATATTTAAAAATCTAGGGTGCCTAAGACTTTTGCACTGTATGTAATTTTTAAAAAAATGAAAAGAGTGAATTCAGCTCATGCCTTGCCGTCCTTATTTTAATAAAACAATGTAAACATCAACGGATAGAGGTTAAGTGACACACGTTGAACTACCCATGCGAATGCTACAGGGGGTATGCTACGTACTCACCCACGGTTGCAAGAAGCGTAAGCGGTCGCACCATAATCAGTTCCCTCTGGAGTGCTAAATCTTCCGTTTATCAAGTATCCAGGTGAACCACACGATTTTTCTGCGAATAAATAGAAACATTGACGAAGTTATTTCGGAAATTGGACCAACACTAAGCAACCAGCCACAGCGGGAGCTTTCATCGCAGACGGGCGGAAATTACTTTGGCACTGAAGTGTTTCCACGGTCCAAATGCCATTCCTGCACAATATTGTCCCATCTCCACTGACTTTTGTATATCCTGTTCCGCATTTGAAAGTAACGCTTGATCCTTCGTCGAATGTGTCCAATGCAGCTTCCTCTTCCGTCAATTCTAAGCCAGTCTTCGACGGAGGTGGTTGGCATTCTCCTAGAAATGTAGACGTTTTATGGGGTTACTCTGCACATTGCGTTAGCAACAGTGCCTACGAACGAACATTATTTCTTTTAACAAAGATTTCCCGATGAAGTTATCGATAGCTGGTACCATAACAAACATAAAAAAGTAAACGTTGCTAAGATACCTAAAGTTGTCACTAGAATAACGTAGCTAGGTACGAGGTAAAAAGACAAGAAAACCAGTAACTGTTGTTAGTCTAGTTATTTCACTTAGCCCGTGATTTATAAATTATAAATTATTATGAGCCGATCTTACCTTTCACACAATCAGCAAGCAGAAAACACAAAAACAAGGTCGCCCCCAAATACGACCAGGAATGCCTAAACCTCGGCATATTCCTCCGGTTCAAGTCGATTTAACCTTAGACAGCTAATCGTAAATACTTATAACGTTAGCTAGCTAGCACTACGTAGCCTAGATAGCCAACAGAGTTTTGTTGCTGGTATTGCCGTTGGACTGAAAGAATAATCACTTAGCAAGGCAGTTAATTGGCAGACGTTACACGGTGGGTAAATTAGCTAGCGATCTTCTAACGATGTCATACAGTTAGCAGCCCTTCAGCGTTAATAACCAGTGTTAACAGCTAGGACGGCTAGTGTGTCCAAGGTTTACCACGCCCTGTGTGTGTTTCAGGAAACAATGAGTCGCTGTCGAATGACGCCCTTGCAGCGAACTTCAATATGACTGTCTCCTCTGATGATTCCAATGAACAATGATCGGAAAAAGAATTTCGTGATGAGAATTTCGTGATGTTAGCCCAAGTAGCGACATAGCTCAGGAGGTAAGACCGATTGTCTGGCAGTCGGAGGGTTGCCAGTTCAAACCCCACCCTGGGCATGTCGAAGTGTCCTTGAGCAAGACACCTAACCCCTAACCCCTAACTGCTCTGGCGAATGAGAGGCATCAATTGTAAAGCGCTTTGGATAAAAGCGCTATATAAATGCAGTCCATTTACCATTAGCTTGTGCGTGGTGGCGCGCTTCAGCGATAAGTCCCCATATGGGATAAGTTATCCACAAAAGGGTTGGTCTTGATGAGTTTGTCGCTGGTTAACAACAGTAGCTGACTTAAGCAGGTTCAGATACGCGAATATACTTTCTCTGTTTAATACCTTAATATTATTTTATGAACAGTATTTCTAGTTTGCAACTTCCTCTTTATCTAGAAACCCCACACAACTGCCGCATACGCAGTTTAGTTTCACAACACTTCCGGGGTCACAAATGACGTAATTTACCGAAATACCGATATCTAAAAGGCGTGATCCTGGATCAGGTGAAAACAAATTCCATCTCGTCAACCATGTATTTGTGTCTGCAGGCGACTGTAAACTGTGCTACAAACCCACCGATTAAGTCGCTGTAGGGCCGCCTTGCGCAGGTCAGGTTAAAATTAAGTTAAATTTCTCCCAAATAAATTTCGAGAGATGTCAGAGAGAGAAGGCAGAGATCACCCCCACAGGAGAGTGCTGAACATCATTAAGACTGCAGCACCCCGAGTGCCTTTACTACAGAAACATTACTGCAGTACGCATTTACCACACGGAAGGTAAGATATTCCAGGTGTTTCATAACAAACAGAAACATTACTGCAGTATTATGGTATTATGCTCTGTGTATCATTTGCCACACGGAATGATAAAATATTCCACGTGTTACAGCAGTAGGCTGCGCTCTATGCACCATTTACCTCACAGCAGGCCCGGATCTAGACTGCTCAGACTGGGGGGGGGGGGAATTAGAAATTTGGGGTGGGCACCTTTTCACACAGTGGGCTATACTACAGTGCTGAGCTGTTTTCCTAGTGTTTTCGGTACCAGCTTGGATTAAACGAACGGGACGTCTGACTAAAGTTTAGGAAATACTTTTAGTATTGTTTGGGATGGTACACTATTATTCATTACATTACATTACATTACAGGCATTTAGCAGACGCTCTTATCCAGAGCGACTTACACAACTTTTACATAGCATTTTACATTGTATCCATTTTATACAGCTGGATATATACTGAAGCAATTTTGGTTAAGTACCTTGCTCAAGGGTACAACGGCCGTGCCCTACCCGGGAATCGAACCTGCGACCTTTCGGTTACAAGCCCAGTTCCTTACCCACTGTGCTACACTCCGTCCTACATTCAGATCACTTAGATATTTTTCAGCAGCAGGAACTAAACTGCTGACTGCACTGTGTGGTGAGAAGTGGGCAGGGAAGGTGTACAGGGATGCAAACTGATCAGGGGTGAAAAAGGAGACAAAGATGCAAACCCACTAGCAGGGTCCAGGGGCATGCCCCCCCAGGAAGAAAATTTTTTAAATATCAGCTTTAAAATGTGGATTTACAGTCGATTTTAGCATGAGGATATAGGGAAAAACTCACCCTATAATTAATATAATATTACTGCTACAAAAGTAATATAAGGGAGACATCAGTTCAGGGCACTTAAAAAAAAAAATTAAAAAAATAAAAAAACAGGAAAGAGTGCAGAGCCAGGTCCAAAATTGGCGCAGAATAAAGTTGACCAATTGGGTGGGCACAGAAGAAATTTGGGTGGGTATTGCTTACTGTGTTTATCTATTTTTATGCGTTATAACAAAACTATGTACGTAACTAAGTGCAAAATGGAAAGGTACTGGGAAGGAACGACCTTTGAGGAGGAAGGAATGTGGATGAGCTAAGATATATAGATAACGATTTGGGTGTACCACCAAGTTTAATCTGCAATATATTTTTGGCTGGACCGCAACAGTGGGGCCAGCCTTATAAACGCGGATGCCTGTGACTGAGTAACTGAATGATGAAGTTACACCATTGGTCGTATAGACACTACCACTGACTGGCCACAATTTCAAACACCCATACACGGTCCAGCCATGTACTAGGTTTTGACCTGGTCTTGTTGGTACAAAGAGGAGACAAGAGGCTTGACACAGGGGTGTGAGAAGGCCATGAATATGTAAACATAACTTGGGGGATACTTTATAAATGGAGTAAAATTCATAGTTAAAATTACCTTTGGTGCAAGCATATAATCAGGTGGTATGTGTATGACCATTGCTTGCAAAATGTCATATCCTAATCAATAACCAATGTATTTCTATTGAAAACTGCATGTATTGTGTATGATGTCAAATTAAATAAGCTGTACGAAACAAGATGGTATGCGAAGGGAGAATAAGAACACCCTCCCCTGCTTTGAGGTGCCAGGAACCTAGGCGTTTCGTCAGGGTTTTTGGATGAAACAAAAAGGTTCTTAGGAAAACAGGAAGTTGGTATGTTAGGAGGAGTAAGAAAGTGTCATGCCATGCAAATTACCTCAGGAAAACAGAAAGTTGGTTTGGGAGGGGGAGTAAGAAAGTGTCATGCCATGCAAATTACCTCATAGAAAGACAGCTTACAGAAAGATATAAGAGGCAGAACTTGTGAACAGGAGTTCGAGACTCCCTTCTTGAACTCTGAAATGAGTGTTTGAATGGTTTCTCCTATTTGGCCAAATAAAAGTTACATTGCTGAATTACTTTGTGACCTGACTAAATTTTTTGCCTCTATTGAAGGTAAAATCCACGATGACATTACTGCAGTACGCTCTGTGTATCATTTACCACACTGAAGGTAAGATAATCCAGGCGTTACATGCCAAACAGACGTTGCTGCAGTACGCTCTATGCATCCTACAGTAGGAACATTCATGGACTACTTTTTCCATTTTATTGTTGTTTATGTATTACTAATTTAACCATTTATGTATTTACCTATTTATTCACTTAGTTTCCAAATCCGTGATTCTTTTATAGCGCTGTTTTATTGATTTTTATTGTTTTTAGTGACTTTTATTTATTATAGATTTTTCATCATTATTCTCATCTCCCGTATGTACACCAGGTTATCTGGACATGCGTCCATACGCATAGCCTCCCAACACCAGCAAACCTGCACAGGTGGGGACTCAGGCCCGAGCCGCTGTGCGAGCTTTGGGGAGGGAGGGGCGCGATGGTGGACATCCTCACAGGGTGTGGGGCAGCACTCACCCAGTGGAGACATAGATGGCGTCCACACAAAGTGCCTACGGTGCACTCGTTAACATGGGAGAAAGCCAGGATCCTCAGGGAAGACCAGGGGAATAACAGCTTACTACAGACGGCACAGTCATGGGAGATGGGCGGCAGTGTAGTATAATGGGTAAGGAGCTGGTCTTGTAGCCTAAAGGTCACAGGTTCGATTCCCAGGTCGGACACTGCCATTGTGCCCTTGAGCATGGTAAATGGTAAATGGACTGCATTTATATAGCACTTTTATCCAAAGCGCTTTACAATTGATGCCTCTCATTCGCCAGAGCAGTTAGGGGTTAGGGATTAGGTGTCTTGCTCAAGGACACTTCGACACGCCCAGGGCGGGGTTTGAACCGGCAACCCTCCGACTGCCAGACAATCGGTCTTACCTCCTGAGCTATATAAATGTAATGCATGTGTAGCAAACAAGCCTGCCACAGGCCACCGAAGTGGCTTTCCTAGGGGCCCTCCAGCACAGAGACACAGGGAGAGGATGTTCCAAGTCCACATTTATTTTCAAGGGTGGCAAGATGGTACAGCCAGATGTAAAACACTGTCATGACAGAGAGGCTCCTTTGTGTGGGTGGGGATGGCAGATTTAACCTGTGCGCACCGATTGCCTCATTACGCACAGGTGCAGCCACCCCTGTTCCTGGGTCCAATCAGCCTGGTCAATTATCCAATTCCTAACCAATTAGATAACTAGCCAGGTCTAATTAGCTTGACCCAGGACAGGTGTGGCTGCTTAAACCAGCCCTCCCCACACCACAGCATGTAATACGTTGTGTAAGTCGCTCTGGATAAGAGCGTCTGCTAAATGCCTGTAATGTAATGAGATGAGGGTGGACCTGGAAAAAAAAAAAAGAAAGAAAGAAAAGCTGCATTTGCCTCAGGGCGTCCGAACATGCCTGAGGGCTGACGTGGTCATGTGGTCTTAGGGGGGCTGACGTGGTCATGTGGTCTTAGGGGGGCTGACGTGGTCATGTGGTCTTAGGGGGCGAGGAAGATCATCTTTTGATTGAAACCAACGGTCCCATGGGAGGGGGGGATCCAAACAGGCCTCGGAGGAGAAAGCCCATAAGTACGGGGACCTGGTTCGAGAACCGGGGGTGGGGGGGGGGTGGCTGGGGGGGAGGGGTGGCAGGCCTGGTGGTTCCCGGTTGTGGTTTGGCTGCAGAGAAGACACTCACAGCCTGGGGAATAACAGGAAGGGAGGGGACGGCAGTGGCTTGCCAGCGGGGGGAGGCAGCTAGGGGGTGGTTGGGGGGGTGGGGGGGTGTTCGGTTGGGGGGGGGGGTGGTCCGGGGGGCCCGCTGAGGGAGCCCCTTGCTGGATTTGGAGCGGATGGGGGAGGAGTCGAGCTGGATCCCAGAAGGTGATGGGCAGGGATTGGCCAATGCTGCTGACCCGCCAAACTGGAGGGCGTCGCCGCGCAGCGAGGAAACGTCCAAGGGAAGTCTGATGACATCATCTCCTGCCTAACAGCTGCAGTCAGGGAATGTAGTGACCGAAGGTGACGGCATCTCCCTGATGTGCGTAGTTGTGAACGTTTTTGTTTGTTGTTTTATAAATGAACTAATTTGTGCGTTGCTACAAAACAAGGCAGTAGGATTTTATTGTTTGACTGGCTAACCATTCTGTTTAGAAATGCGATTGGTCGGACGCGATATTACACTACCCCATTACAATACTTCAATTTATTACTCTATTGACAGTGTTAAATATCTGTAGGCCAAAGCACTCCTCCCACCAACAGCACACACCCTTTTTCTTGTTCATGTAAATGGGTAATCTGCAAAGCAAGGCATTTTTCTTTAGGCCATAAACTGAGCGATGTCCTACCATTAGAGTTTGCAGTCCTGGTTTAGGCCCGGCTTATGCCACCAGGCCGGTGGCAGTAATTCAGTCAGGAAAATGGCGAGCGTTGTTGGGCTGAATGGTCTGTCCGTGCCATTATACCATGCCATGTCGTGAAAAGCGTTAGTAAGAAAAGACTGGGCAGTTTCAGATTCTGGGATTGCAATTTTGGTCGGACCAAAAAAACCAGCATACACAGGGGCCCCCCCCCCCCAGAGCAAGTTTGAGAGCCACTGATCTAAACGGCTGAGGGGAGCTCCAGTTCAGCCTGTCTTTATCTGCCCAGCTCCACCCAAGGCCTGACCACACACATTACACTCCCTGGCCTTTCCTCCCTGCTTTAAACAAATCCCTTTATCAGTTCAGGCAGTTATGGAAAATTCAGGGTCGTGTACTCACTTGATATGGCCCCGTTGCTGTGCCCCTGAGTGACATTCTGAACCCATAATCCTTTGGGAGAGATCCAGATGTATGAATTACTGACACCAGAAACTTAAGCACAACTGTTCTCATATTGAGGTTTTAAAAAGTGAATGTGTATGATATGATATGCAGGTGATGACAGTGCTTCATTTGAATGCATGTTGTACATATTAACCCTTTTAGCACTTGTTTGCCAACTGGGTCAAACAGACCCAGGACATTATTGGGATTTTAAAGCAATACAGAAATAAAATTTATGCAAAAATACTCTATATATCTATATTATCTTTATTTCAAGACCAAAAAATATTAACAAAATATATGGTTAATGGTTAACCTTTTGTTAAAAGTTTAAAATGCGTCAGTTTTACCAAAACTGAACACAAGGGTTTAAAAAAGCTGAATAGTGGCATAGGTTGTGTTTTCTGTTCTGAGAAGCCACACACCGTTGGAGCCATATACAAACCTACTGCACAGTATATAACACATTCAATATCCATGCGTGTGATTTAAAAAAAACCCAACATTGCACATATTCAATATCTGTATGTGTAATAATAAAAAAATAAACAGCAAACTGAGCACCAGTTACGTCAGAGCTTTGTATTGAGCTTGCGCAATAATAATAATTATATATATATATATATATATATATATATATGTTTTTTTAAATAAAAATTTATTTACCTGTTTTGGCCACTTGCCCTTTTATTGGTCCAATACTGCAGAATAATTAGTACTGAACGCAACTTAATTTATGCAGAGAAGCACCATCTGGTGGTGGATTTTCAGGATTACTAAAATAACCCACTTGTCTTGCCTCAACAATTGATTTTCTGCAATAAATTAGGTTTGATCATTTTGAACACGTCCGTGTTTCGCATTCTCTGATGATCTCCACCTGCAGTCGTAACACACAGAGGTGTAGGTAGTCTGTTCTGTAGTTTGGCAGACCAATTCTGTGTATGATGAAATGGGATGCACCTGTTTTGTTTTCTCTATAAGCTTTGTACAATTAAGTATTAGATGTTTTTCTTCAACAGCAGTTTAGCAAATTTAGCAACTCACCAGAGTCACATTGACCCACTGGGTAACACTACAATAAGTTCACGTGAATTGACATTAACTAATGTAGTTGCTAACATGAATTAATGATGCACAAATAGATTAATTAACCATTAAATTTAGCCAGTGGTGAACAATTACATTGACTAATGTATTAGTTACATGATTATTTATACATTAGACAAACTTATAATTAGTCAACCGTTAACAAATGTATGAACTGGTTTTTTAGTCCTAATGAATTGGCATTAACTAATGTCACTGGACAATGTTCAAAATTGCAATTCAGTTTTTTTTTCAACTTAACCCTCCTGTTCTGTTCATTTTTTAGGTACAGCAAAATGTTCCCGGGTGATATAAACATACAGGGGGGGTTTGCAAATACATGAAATGAACCATTTTCATTTAGAATGTTGATTACACTAATTAAGGCCAGTAGAAGAAGTTTCATACTGAAAAAATAATTTTAAGTATTTTTCCTAGATTTTCAAACTTTAAAAAGGGTCAATTTGACCCGCAACATAACAGGAGGGTTAAACCTACAGGTAGAAAATCTCATCACATGCAGGCACCGGTAGTAAAAAGTAGAGAGAGATAATCTGCCTTAATGGATTCTCGAGTCAAGTCAAGTGTGAACCACTGTTTTTGTTTTTTTTTAAAGGACACCAATCAGACACAAAGACATGAATAGATTGCTCAGCAAGATTTATTTATTTTCTCGTGTTTTGTTTTTTACAGAATGGGATTTGAGATTGCGGACGCGTGGGGATGGGACCCGACCGCAGACGGGCGGAGGTGTCCGGGCGTCGGGGCTGTCGGGACGGAGGCTGTCCTAGGCCCAGTTGCAGCAGGAGCAGCTGGCGTCGAACACCAGGCCCGTGGCGCAGTGCTGCTGGTAGGTCTGCCCCTGGCTGCACTCGTAGAAGTGGTTCTTGTTGCTGGGGTCGGGGTAGAGGCCATTGGCCTTACCGGCGCAGAAGCCGCTGCCAGGCTGTGGGGGGGCATTGGGGCTCTGGGTGGCAGGGGGCTGGGGCTGAGCGGGGGCCTGGGTGACAGGGGGCAGGGGCTTGGCGGGGGCAGAGCAGCCTGGGGTGGGGGTGGGGGTGGGGGAGAGGGTAAAGAAACAAGGCGGTAAATTTAAGGTGCAGTATTTTTTGCTGACAGTTTGGGGAACAATATTTTTCAACTTAAAAAAAGATTAATAATAACAATTATAACTATAACAATAACTATATTGAATTTCACAAGAACTGAATTCTAATGAATAATAAGTTGAACTGAAGAATTGCACTCATTTCCCTGATAGACAGGGTAGACTGACCACATTAAAACAGACGGACAAATGGACAGACATAGAGAGTGGCAGACATATAGACAGACAGACATAGAGACACACACACACACACACACACACACACATACGCACACACGCATACACACACACACACACACATACGCACACACACACACACACAGGCGCGCCTGCGCTGAGTGCAGCACTCACTCTGGCCCGTTCCCAGTCCACTCTTCAGGGTGCTGATCAGAGGGTATGGCCCCTGGCCACAGAAGGTCCCGCTGAAGTCATCCAGGTCCAGACTCCACACCATGGCACCTCCGTACTGGTTCTTCTTCAGCCAGTCAATCTGTGGTGGGGGGGGGGGGGGGGTGATGGAGAAAAAATTGGCACAAACCACACCCATATTTCTTCTAAACCATCATTGATGGGTCTGTTACACAAAGCTAATGTAGTCACAAACCAGCGGCTCCACTCTCAGATGCTCGACACGATCGCGTGTCGCTTGAAGACATCTGCCAGAGCAACGTCTAATGCATGAAATATGATAAAGATACAAGAAGGAGCGTATTTGTGCCCTTGTAAGGAATCTACTGCAGTCGACCCTTTCGCCTCCGCCATGCCCAGGCCGGACGGGTGCGAAGCGGCGCGATCCCTCCGCGGGCGACGCTGGCGAAAGCTCACCTTGATCTGGAAGCTCTTGACGTTGTCGTAGCCGACCCAGACGCCGGTGGCGGTGTTGAAGGCGTAGGGGACGTCCTGGGGTGCGTCCCAGGCCTCGGTGCCGCCCTGCTTCAGGAAGGTGCAGATCTGGGGCGGGGAGGGGGGGGAGAGGACGTCCCGCGTTAGAGAGGGGGCTGCAAAATCGCATCACGTGGAGGGCCCTAATCCAGCGGCGGACTGTTTAGCTGCCAGCTGACCTAAAGCCCTGCCACTGGACTGATATGGTGCTCACATCACTCCCCTCAGTGTGCTCAGCTGCTCACTGGAGAGCTTACCGGGAGTGCTGTGGAAACTTCTTCTAATTCCACCAGTGTGTGTGTGTGTGTGTGTGTGTGGATACGTGTGTGTGTGTGTGTGTGTATGTGTGTGTGTGTGAGAGCAAAGCAAATTCCCGAAAAAGGGCAAGTGCGGTTTCGCTGACGGCCGGACGCGGGCCGGCTCTTTTTGGGACTCGCCTCGTAGTAGGCCCAGAAGCCTGACTGCCTGGTGTAGGGTCCCGCGGGTCCAGGTCCAGCGGCGGGGGCTCCCACCCCAGTCTGGGACCCGGCCAGTTTCCAGGTGTGTCCGTAGGTGGGGAACCCGACCAGGAGTTTCTCAGCGGGGGCGCCATTGCTCTTCCAGTAGTTCAGGGCATAGTCCTGCCGGGGAGATGAAGATGATGATGATGATGATGATGATGATGATCAATTAAAAAAAAAAAAACGGACAGGAGACAGTTTGCCAAATCGCCGTAGTAACTGCGATCTTGAGCCCGACGGTTTGGACATGCAAAACGGACACTTACCACGTTGAAGTAGATGTAGGAGCCCTGGTCAGAAGGTCCTTTGTACAGGGGGCTGTTCTCACCGGTCTGCCGCTCCCAGCTACCATGGAAGTCGTAGGTCATGACGTGCAGGTAGTCCAGGACCCTGTGGGAAGGAGAGGATCATGGGATCTGTAGTTGGGGGTGGTACGTACTGTAAGTGGGTTATTGTTTGAGGGTGCCTGCACCGGTGGAGCCCGGCGGCTTCGAGGAACGGGCGGCCGTACTCACTGGCCAATCTGAGCGATCTGGTAGGCGGAGTCGATGGTGCCCTTTCCTGCGGACACGGCGGCGGTCAGCATGAGGCGAGGGCGGTTAGTCTGCTTGGCCTCAGCCTCAAAGGCGGCCATCATTTCCTGGAGTCCAGAGAGAGAGAGAGAGAGAGAGAGTGAGAGAGAGACCAGTGGGGCTGCTGCAATACATTACATTATATTTGCATTACAGCCATTTAGCAGACGCGCTTATCCAGAGCGACTTACACAAACGTTTTTTACACAGCATTCACATTGTATCCATTTATACAGCTGGATATATACTGAAGCAATGCAGGTTAAGTACCTTGCTCAAGGGTACAACAGCAGTGTCCTACCAGGGAATCACACCTGTGACCTTTAGGTTACAAGACCAGTTCCTTACCCATTATAATAATTGGCCAATGGACAACAGCAATGAACTGTCCATTGTAAATAAAAAGAAAACGATTTTAGTGACCGGTACAGGATACTGTGCATGTTGCGTTTGGGTTTCCTACCTGCACCAGGGTGGTGTACAGCTGCTTGTCCTCGGGAGGACTGCCTCTGGAGCCAGGGTACTCCCAGTCGATGTCCAGACCGTCAAACTCGTACTGTCTCAGGAACTTGATCACGGAGGCGGTGAAGGTCTGACGGGTGGCGGAGGTGGAGACCATGGCGTGGAACCTGGTTCGGGGGGGGGGGGGGGGGGGGGGGGGGGGGGGGGGGGGGGGGGGGGGGGGGGGGGGGAATGAATTAGCCCTCCGAAGAAGTAGATGTTTTTATAAAGTTTTTTTTTTTCTTCTAAAAATTCTAAGTCAGTGTTCTAGAACTCTGCTGCTTTCGGTCACCAGCGGCGATTGTTACATCAGCATTAGAGGGTTAAGTTCAAAACATTCTAGTCACATATTTCTGATCTCACATCTTAAGGGATTAAAGTAAATTAATGAATGAGGGGAAGGGGGGGACAGGTAAAGTGAGATCTGAGTCGGTTGATGCGGAGTAAAAAAAAAAGTAAACAGTTAGTGGAACTAGGCAGATGAGGGAAGGAGAAAGGGATGACCGGAAGAGGAGAAATTGTGAAAAGGGCATGTCAAACCTCCAGAGGGGAGCATGCTTACTTTGCTGTCCCAAAGTTCCAGCCTCCGATGGCCAGGAGAGTCTTCAGGTTGCTGTTCCTGTGGGAGACACAAACAGGAGGGTGAAACTGATGACAGGTTCAGGATGAGACTGGTGTCGAAACAAAAGTGCGCAAAAAAGCCTCAGCACTTAACAGATTTAGCATGTTACGTCGGAACACACCAGCAGTCCTTGGAAGGGCGTCAGTGAAAACGACCTTCTGTAGCACCTGGGATGTAGCGCGTGTGTCGATGCAGCGGTGCATGATGGGAAACTTACTGGTTCTTCAGGGCCTGGAACTCGCCGTAGAGCTTCACGTCGTCCCACTCGTAGGTGACAATCTCGTTGTTGTTCATGGAGGCGAAGGCGTAGATCAGGTGGTCACAAAGGCATGGGTCCACGTTGGTGGGGAAGTACTTCCCGGCGCCTGGTCTGTACTGCCCCCAGTTGGTGAAGTAACAGGACAGCAGATAGGAGGATCCTGAGGACAGGGGATATACAGGCTCACGTCCTCAGGCGTGGCAGCAGGTGGCGATGTAACAATGTGAAGGTGAAGGACGAAGGAGAGGAAGAAGAGGAGTGCTAGAAGAGGAGAGGAAGAAGAGGAGTGCTAGAAGAGGAGAGGAAGAAGAGGCGTGTCAGGAGAGGTGAGGAAGAAGAGGAGTGTCAGGAGAGGAGAGGAAGAAGAGGAGTGTCAGGAGAGGTGAGGAAGAAGAGGAGTGTCAGGAGAGGAGAGGAAGAAGAGTTTCAGAAGAGGAGAGGAAGAAGAGGAGTGCTAGAAGAGGAGAGGAAGAAGAGGCGTGTCAGGAGAGGTGAGGAAGAAGAGGAGTGTCAGGAGAGGAGAGGAAGAAGAGGAGTGTCAGGAGAGGTGAGGAAGAAGAGGAGTGTCAGGAGAGGTGAGGAAGAAGAGGAGTGCTAGAAGAGGAGAGGAAGGAGAGGAAGAAGAGGAGTGTCAGGAGAGGAGAGGAAGAAGAGAGGAAGAAGAGGAGGCTTACCTAGCTGCGCGTGCAGCAGGAGAGCGAGTCCTAGGGGAGAGAAAGAGGAGAGAAGTTTACACCAAATCAAGAGGCACCCAGTCCGATCGCTCCGCACACGTTTTATTACAGAGATATTGCCTCTGTGCTTCCTCGCTGTTATTCTCGTTCATCTCCACAGGACTTTCTAGGGTTTCCATCTGATCCTTATAGTACGGAATCACCCTGCACTGAAGAATAAAGCGTTGCATGCACTCTGGTCCATGTTTCCCTACACAAAGTTATATACACAAACAAAGTCTTTCATAATAGTGAGAATAGTCATAATCGTGAAATAGCAGAGAGATGCGGAGTGGTAGCAGGCAATGCTGCTGGGAAAGCTTTGCTCTGTGTGTGTGTATGTGTGTGTGTGTCAGTGTGTGTCTCAGAGGTGTGAACGTTCTCAACTGTTGCCTATCCTTACAGAGTAACCTGTCAAACGTGTCTGCTCCTTGCTGTACTGCATTGAAGGCAGCAACCCTATGACTTCCACTAGGTAGGTGCTCTTTGCCATTGCTCTTGATGTTGGTCCTGTCCTGCCACAATGTTGCACGAGCTAAATGCACAACGCTGTAGTCCACAACAAGGATTTGTAGACATTAATGCCTTTTTGCCATAATACTAAGATGGCAATACAGCAATGCATATAATACTAAGATGGCAATACGTACAAGGCTGGTATTCAGGCACCAATTAATATAGTTTTAAAAATGTTCAGTTCAAAGCAGAAATTGAGCAGAGGAGTGAAGAGGTACAGAAGCTGACTTACCAACACAGATCAGTAGCTTGCCCATGGTTGCCTCTGTACAACTAAACCACGGCACCTCTCTCCTTATATACGGTTTGAGTCCCGAGATTATTCCCCTTATCTCCCCAAGACCTCCCTCTTCGCTGTTTGATCAGTCTCCCTACGTCTTGGGTGTTTGCGGCGAGACTTTTCCAGTCAGCGCTTCGTGGAAACTTCAGGTCGTGCTACGCGGAACGCTTAGGCTTTTTATTTGATAACGTTCCGATAAACTTAATTTCTCCTTGCGATAGAAAGCCTGCCTTACTTGACCGACCTTCTGGGAGTTTTTAAATCAAGGTCGTTAAGATTCTCATTCATTCAAATGGAAAAAAAAAAAAAAAAAAAAAAATGGAAAAAATCCTAAGCAGTGAAGCATATCGTATCACTCTTGTTTGCTAATTATATGAAATATAATAAATATATGATGTTTGTAGTTATAATTATATGACTTTGTATAATGGATAAACAGGGGACTGCAAAGCAGGTGTTAATCTAACTCATTTTTGACATTTTATTAGTGTGAATATATTTTATGAATAAAAATGTAAGTCATGTAAGCCTAAGTAATAGATGTATAAAACATTGCGTACAGTCTACCAGATTCAGGAGCGAAGAACCACACAATTGCACCCCATTCCATTATCAAACAACCATGAATTTTCACTTCTGGACAATTTATTTTTTGTTAACTGGTTGTATGTGTATGTGCAGCTCTGTTTACACAAACTGTTCACTTTCTGAATGACATACACACACATACATATATATGTACTGTATATATACACAGTACCATGAAGAAGTATTTGCTAATTATCTTTTTTTATTGTGTATTTGTCTGACTGAATGGTTTCAGATCTTTAGACAAAATGCAATACTAGACAAAGGGAAACAGTAAACGCAAAACACATTTAAAAAAATTATGTCATTTCTATAATGAAAAAAATTAACCACCCATATCAGCCATATGAAAAAGTAATTGTTCCCTTAGTTCCTCAATCAACCAATTAACCAAAGTGAATTGATAATTAGATTCAGCTGAATCTAAAAACTGACAAAACAAAATAACCAAAACCCAAGAAGTGAACTGTAACAACAAGCAAAGAAACAACAATAAAATATACATGAAAAATCATGTCTGAGCCAAAAATGTTGTTTATCATAAGTGATTTTTTTGAGTCATTGGGTGAGAAATTTGTACTATAAGTTTATGTATTAATTCATGGAGCATATTCTTAAGTCAGTTAAATGTATTTTGGAATGTGGTGTTAAGATATTTAGAATGTTATATTTATATTATGGTGTATGTTTAACAAGAGAAACAAAAACTGTGTCTCAGTATATACTACCTTTATTTATTATTCAAAATATCAATTCAATGTTTCAATCAATTCAATCAATCTTTCATAAACAGCACACTGACAAATATTCCATCATATTTACTGAAATAATTAAGATTACTGTTTTGTTAAATTAATTAGAATTATCCCATGCAAGTCCATGCATTGTAATCTCACCGAAAAAATATTAAGAGATTAAAGAAACACAGTGTGAAGTTATTTTTAGAAAGATCAAGCAAGATACAATGTCTTACTTTGCTTTAGATTTAAGTGCAGTTTAAATGATTTGCTTTGTCCATGTTAAGTGCATTGGTATCCAAACCCTATCATTTGTAAGCAGTGTAATGCGCTGTACTGTAACAAACTCTGTATGCTGAAGCTGACAGGGAGTAAGCAAGGTTGAATAAGCACATGGAGGACAAAAAAACTGAAAAGGTGTATCACTCAAATGACCCCGGTACATTTCGCTTTGCGGATTTATTTATTATTCATTTATTTTCACAAAAGTCACACCTGCACCTCACAACCAGGGTTTAAGGGGGGGGGGGGGGGGGTCTGAAACTTGAACCCCCTGAAGGTGTTAAAAACAACAAATTCACCATGTAACACAAGTAATCCGGAAAGAATAAACACAGAAAAGGGAATTACATTGCATTTTTTTTGCAGGACTTCTTGGTGTGACCCTTCCATTAGAAAAAAAGTTAAACATTGCCTTTTAAAGAATTTTTTTTTTTAACATTTTTATAAAAGTAGTACACCATCTGGGTACAAAGATGGTCTCATGAGTCTTTTTCAGTCAGAAGTCATAATCAAACTTCTACACATCTATTACAGCAAGAAAGAAAAAAAAACATGATGTTTGTGTTGTTATAAAAATGAGTGGTGGAGACTGAAGAAATGCAGTCTCTCTGAACTTTGAAGAAGGACCTCTTTGGACTCTTTTGGTGCATATATAGTATGAAGACAACATAAAGGTTAAGGCAATGTTTCATTATTAACAACAAAAAAAAAGTAATTACTTGTAAATTGCTAGTAACCTAACCTTTCACTGTGAAGAATTTGTTAGAAGTTAGAAATTGGTCTTGTAACCTAATGGTCACAAGTTCGATTCCTGGGTAGTCGTACACTGCCGTTGTACCCTTGAGCGAGGTACTTAACCTGCATTGCTTCAGTATATATCCAGCTGTAAAAATTGATGCGAATGTAAATGCTGTGTAGAATGTTGTGTAAGTCGCTCTGGATAAGAGCTGCTAAATGCCTGTAATGTAATATAATGTAATGTTTGCTGTGAGATAACCAGCAGAAACTACTGACTGCCAGCATAGCATATAACTGACCTTGAAACTCCAGAACTGTGGGTAGGACACTACCATTGAGTCAGCTATTTATCCTGAATGTCTGAATATGTAAAAAAAAAGAATGTACTGTAAATGTTCTGGATAAGAGCATATAATAAATTCTTGGAGAATGAATTCCTGAAAGGTACATTCCTGAAATGTACTTGGAGACAAAAAATATACAGTACACAGCATAAAATAAATGCTTGATATATACGTGGAACCTGTTATTGTTTTTAAAATATAAAGATTACAATTTAAAAAGAAATCGCTCTTGTATGCATGTCCTGTTTAGTAGCCAAATTATATGAAATACCTTCATCCCAATGAAGGTGTAATGCACTCCATCCCTTTGGGAGAGACCTGATAAATGCTATTTCTAAAACATTCTAGAACTTCCTTTTTGCCCTTGCAGTCCACAGGTTCAGCTGTGTAATTATTTTTCCTATAAAAAAAATGAAATCACCATTGTGGGCTGCAGAATGGTGAACAGCTGGAGACATTAGGAAGGACGATCTTTCATCCTCCAAGGAAGTCTATAACCTACTCAAGAAAGTTTTGGCAGTTAAATTAATATCCGATTGCTTCTTTTTTTATGAGCGATAGTTATAACAACGTATGTCAATCTGCTGTTAACCATGTGCTCTATAAAAGATGTGAACGTCCCATTTCCCAATATCTTGACGTACTATAAGCATTAGCACGAATTACCTACCAGATAATTGTACGTGTTTGTGGTTGCACAGTCATTGCATTGCTGTCATCGTAGAGTCGCTCTTGCACAATGAAACCCTGCCAAGTGAAACACTAATTCCCTGGGGAAACCTGTGGTCACTAATGCATTTTCCTGCAAGACAGCTGACCACAGACACAACTGGCAGGCTATCACACCCAGGAAACCCAGCATCTTAACCCAGTGTGCCACACAGCAGTCCCCCACAATGCACCACCATCTATTTCAAGAATTGCTTTTTTTTGTAATTGGTGCGTTCACAGAAGTACCGAAAAACAGATCCATTCAGCGCCAAACCCACAAGTAATTACAGTGCGTATTCACTAAAATGTTTAATCATAGACTGTAGAAAAATATGGACAACGTTACCATGACATCACCCATTGACTTGGTGAAAAGTGTTTTGAAGCCCGGGAAGTGCAGTTCGTGGGCACCGCCATGTTGTGCAATTTGGAGCCAGAGACTGCGCAGTAGGGACATGAAGTCCGGTCGTCCACTAAGCGCGTGAGAAACAGTGACTCGGGTACTGATGCAAGCTGTTCAAGATGGGAGGACAAACTAAATTTAGCACAAATTCTACCCTAGTTCATTAGTTTAAGTCGTTTAAATGAGTGTTAATATTGCTCTCTCAGAACTGTCCCTCTTGGAAAAAAAGTCCTCCCTATGGACGTTTTCATATTATGGACACGAAGCTGTCAGACATGTACTTCACCATTTGGCCGTCCTTAGGCATAGGAAGCTTCAAAGTGCTCAGCCAGCATAGCCTGGAGATAAGACAGAGCAAGAACTGGGGGGTTACCTTCTGAGGGTGAATCTGTGTGTGTGTGGGACACTGGTTGACCACCACAAATATATTTATTTTAATTATTAATTCTTTTTCTTAACTTTTTTTTTTCATTTTCTTTTTTCTACATTATTATTATCATTATTATTACTATTATTATTATTATTATTATTGTTATTGTTATTATATAGCCTACTCGCTGTGGCCATTACGACACTGTTAATTGCATTGTTGTCGTTACCACAATGTTGTTTGTATTTCACTGTTGTTTGTATTCCTATTCCTGTTTGTGTGTGTACGCTTTGGCAATAAGTACAAATGTATTTCATGCCAATAAAGCATTTTGAATTTGAATTTGTGTGTGTGTGTGTGTTTGTGTCAGAGGGGGTGTCCATGCCCCTGCCCCCTCCTCTTTTTCACTAGTTAAAACATGCGGCTTTCTGTGAGTTAAGCTAAGTTTGGGCAACTTGGAAAGAAGTATTGTTCTTGTAACCTAAAGGTCGCAGGTTCAATTCCATCGGTGTACCCCTGAGCAAGGTACTTAACCTGCATTGCGTCAGTCCCAGTTCAGTACATACCTAATAGTATAATTGGATACAATGTAAAATGCTATTTGATAATGTTGTGTAAGTCGCTATGGATAAGCACTTCTGCTAAATGCCTGTAATGTAAAGTAATGTAATGTAACAAAGCACACAGGTGAAGCATGATATTTTTACCTATCTGGTAGCATGGCAATACTGACAATAAATGATTTAAAAAATAGTACATTAAGACATAATTGCATCTATTCATAATTGGAGGTGTGGGTCCAGGCTGTTAAGATGGTGCGCTTTCCACCAGGGGGCAGTGCAGGCCCCGTTTCCCATTGTAAGTAGCCCAGCTGCTACCCATTGCCTAAAAACTGGGCCTTGTAAAAGGGCCTTTCTCCCAGACCTGGTGACCGCCAGAGGGCATAAGAGGCATCTTCAGCCCTGGTACTGGAGAATGGAAAGGTCTGCTGATTTCACCTTAAATGTTCATGACATTAAACACTTACATGTATGTGTTTAGCAGTGTTTACACTTTTTCCAAGATACTGGCCTGTATTCTGTGAACATACAGTACTGCAGATCCTTACCTTTGACTTTCGAGTTTAAAAAAAAAAAATGGTACACTTCTTCACAAATGCGGTTTGGCAAGTAAGTTTTAATGATTGCTGAACTTGGCAAACTGTTTTTGTGAAGGGAGGAAAAACCGAGACTCAGGCATCTAGTTTTTAGTAAAAGTTAAGGACAGATGTTGATTGGTCTGGAGGACAGATGTTTAACTGACTGGCCTGCTTTACAACGTTAGGCAGCTTAAAATTCAGCAAAGGGAACCGCAGGGGACATCGCAGCTGTACTGTCTCATTCGGTCCAGAAGATGGCAGTGTAACTGCAAACATTAAAAAATGAATCAGTTAAATGGACGGCACATATTCAGGAAAGTCCAAATAGTTGTTACCAATGTAGAATGGTGAAGGTTCGTAAAATGTATCAAGGAGATGTAATTATTATTATGGCCTGCTAGCCAGCTTCTATGTTGTTAGCTGGAAAGAGTTAGTTACACTGTGAAATAATATATCAATAAGTAGCTATGCTTTAGGCTAAGGTATATGTTTGTATGTAAAGCTCACCATTAGTCTGTATCCCTGTTTTTCCCACGTCACTGTTTTTTTTTAAAGTAGACTGTGTAGTCTTCTCAGGTCTCCTTCCACCTTCAACACTTAACGCTAAATGCACTCCACAGTAATGTGATGTGAGCATGAGGAATTGGGAGAGCTGAGGCTGTAGCTGTTACACATAACGCGACCTTATTGTTGCAGGTTGTTATTGTTTCCTGGTTTTTTTTTTTTTTTTGGAAGAGAAATTAAGATGGACCATATCTATAAACTGTAATACTGGGTTCAGGGCACTAGAGGGTGCCATTTTATATTACATTTAAGCATTTAGAGAAGCGGTGTCAAACTGGCTCCATCGAGGGCCAAGAGTATCCAGTTATTCTTCTTTGCTAAGCATTACACCGGGTGATTTCACTGTATAGTGGTTAATCAAGGAGGGAAGGAGACCTAATAAGAGTAATCAGCTTGTGTAGAGCTTGGTTGAAATGAAAATCTGCACAGATTAACAAAGAGAACATTCATTCTGTGGAATCCGTTTGTACAGATGGATATGTACTGAAGCAATTCGGGTTATGCGCCCTATCGAGGGTACAGCGGCAGGACACCAGCTGCTTCATAAACCCGCAACTCCTCTTCCAGTGTTCGAATTTCGACACCCCATACCTGTTGTTTCTGCCTCTTTTGGGGGAGGGGGGTCCAAGTCTTAATTATGGGGGTCAGACCCCCCCCATATCCGCCCGTAATTCGAACACTGCCCTCTTCCCTCATCATTATACTCACATGCATCTGACTGATTTGTAAAGACTGGCTCATCGGTACGTTGATGTGGCCAATTATTTTGACCCTGCCAATCACAACTTCGGTCGAAATAGATCCCACAGGGCGATACAAAATTGCCCATATAGCTCAAGTCAGGGCGCGTGACAATCCACATAATTATCCACCATCGCTCTCACCATCAATATTCACTTAGTTGACGCTATAATATGCATTTAGCAGACGCTCTTATCTTATCCAGGTAAGATCTCTTATCAGTATATATCCAGCTGTACAACTCTTATACAACTTTTTATACAGCTTGATATATACTGGTTAAGTACCTTGCTTAGAGTTACAAGGCCAGCTCCTTTACGCATTATACTACACTGTCGCCCGCAATAAGAAGCAGATGCACGTTGCTCGGTTTCGTATATCCTGGCTCCTCTAGAGATTTCTTCCCACTGGGGAGTTTGTCTCGCGACTGTTTGTCTGGTTTTTTTTTTTTTTTCTTCCTTCCCACAGGGGAGTTTTGGGGGGTTCGCGCTCCGTCTTGCCTCGTTTGTACTATTTCCTGTTTTTTTCCCTTTCTGTAAAGCCTCTTTGTGTCAACATCTCCGTTAAAAACGCGATACAAGT
Organism: Anguilla anguilla; assembly: GCF_013347855.1. NCBI lineage: Eukaryota > Metazoa > Chordata > Actinopteri > Anguilliformes > Anguillidae > Anguilla > Anguilla anguilla. The sequence goes on along the minus strand of NC_049213.1, from coordinate 36,973,012 downwards.
AAAAACTGATGGATTGATTACGCATGTTTTAGTGCACGGCGGGGGACTAGATTTTGTTAGATATCCGTTCACATTGATTAGAAATTCAGGTGCATCATCATCATCATCATCGCCTCCATCGTGCGTATCAGGGCGCATTGTGCGCGCTGGCATGGTCCCAGGTGTGTGGCCGCATGACGAACGTAAGAATCTCCACAGAGACGTCCGTCCTGTAAGGGGATTCCTGTGTTCCTCACACGCCCAGGTCAAACCCTTTCTAATCGTCGAACAGCTGTCAAGCGACACAGCTTAGCGAAGCAGGAACAAGTTAGTAGCCTACGTATACCAAACGTCACTGTTAAAACATTCAGATTCCCGTCATGTTAACGCTTGAAATTTCGCGTTTATTGTCACCAAAGTGTTTTATACATAACAAACTCTCTTTAATGATGTGGCTAGCATACATCCAGCTTTTAAATCGTTTGAATAAAATGTTGAAATCAGTAAGCTGCAAACCCATGTGCTGAAAATCTAATCACCAAATTTGGTTAAATATTGTATAATACGACTAGCGAGTCTGTTCTTTCTATAAACCCGGTTCGGGTTAACAATTTAACTGTCCCATGGTCTATTCTGTGCGCGTGTGAACCGAACACCGCCTCCTTTCCCAGACTTTAGTGATCGACTATAACCGGCCGCTAGAGGCCGTTACTCTTTTACCAATTCCACCAGCTCTATCATCCCCGGTTTACATACTCCAGTACAGGGCGATGTGCAACTGAACAGTAGAATTGGAAGCCAGGACTACTCGGCAGCAAAATAACTTGGTTAAAGAGGGAAGACCAAGGGAAACCTTTTCGTTCCTGTGTTGCCGCACACAAGAGCGGCACATGGGTGAACTGCGTCGTTATTAATAAAGGGAAACTGGTACAGTATCAAAACATCATCAAGCGGAGACCGTTGCTTGGTGCGGCTACAAAATAGCAAGGAATCAACGCAACCTGGATCAATAAACCCGACGGAAAATTATAACGCAACGATAGCCAGTTTTATTATGGGACCAGTATACCAGGACCCATAGAGCAGGTAAGACATGTGTTTCTCTCATTGAAACATTAGAGCCTGCAGATATTTGAAAATGCTGTGATATCGTGTGTATTCCAGTCACAATGAGACTGAAGATAAAAGAGCAAGTGGAGCTCGCTAGTGTTAGCTATAGCTACCGCCGGACTGCTAGCGGTGCAGTACGGTGCCATTCTTGGTGTGGCTAGCTAACGTTAATAGTTCCAACAAGCGGCTGTCTAACGTAGATGGTTCTAGTCCTTGGTAACTACTGCCAAATGTGTCTGTAATTGGCGAAAAAAAAACATGTATTTGTCAAGCAACCAAGCATGATAGCTAATTAACGTTACAAATACAGTTAAGATATAAAATGCATATTTGGCTCGATTCGTATTTTTCATGTAAATAGATGGGTTTGCAGTGTCTTGCCAAACTGATTGGACGAACAATAAAATGTTATCGCAGCTATAAAATGTTCGCTATCGTGCACAGAGACTGCTGCGTTGTGGTAGATGGGTCCCTTGTCGTAGTTAGCAACGATTTAAAAACTTGTCAAGTCAGATTTAGTGTAAGTTATAGTCAATTACTGCGCCACATTTTTTTCGCCGTTGCGTTGTTTGGGACCGAGTTGGCATTAACTTTCTTTTCGGCATGGCTAGCTAGCGTAGATTGTTAGCCGTGTTGCTTTCCTCAATTACATTTGATTCCCCCCCCCCATTATTTGTTTAGGTTCTGATAAAGGTGATCTCATTGAGAACAGCGAAGCGCAAACTTTTTTTCATTAGGATATGCGGAATGTACTCGTTTAGCATACTAAGTTAAATAGGGAACATGATTGGGAGCAGGTGGCGTTTTGGAGATGGGGCCATTGTAGCAGCTAGCTAAACCACATCTGTCAGTACCATTACGTTTCCGAAAGGTAAACAATGTTTTAATAAATAAAAAAACGGACATAACTCTCAACGGCTCTCTAATTCACATGCAATCGTTTGAGGCTCATTAGCCAGTAGGCTACTTGTTTTCCGTCATCACAAATTCGCGATATGAAATTTCAGTTTTGTAGCAGGTTACGTCACCTACGCTGGCTGCAGTGCGGGTCAACAGGGCCCAGTCTGGGACTGCTGGCCAACTCGCTTATAATCACAATAATAATATAGCTATCTGACGTTACAGTAGCTGTGACCTTTAATTGGGCGCAGGATGTTTTTTTTTTTTTTTTTTTAAAAAGATCAACACATAAGCATTTTACAGGACAAGGATAGGAACTAAAAAAAAAAAAACTAAACAAAACTACGTTTCTGTTTGAACGTCAATGTCAGCTCTTGAAAATGTACATGTAAACGGTTGATGTGGGATGCACTATTGGTAGTTTAGGGTAGGATACGAACTACAAGACAGCCTGTTGTACACAGCATGGAAATGGCAAAGATTAAGAAAGTCCTGCAACAGCAAGGTGCCACTCCTTCTGATAGGCTTTGTTAATCGCCAAAAACACTAAAACTGAACTGACAGGTTTGAGGGTTTTGAAAGTCGGTCGTGATCGCGGTAACCTGTTTTTCTCTCAAGGCGTGCACTGAAAATGACAGTTACATTGGAGAGGTCTGTTTTTGATATCCCTCTAGGTTTCCAATAAGAAGGCACTTTTATTGCAGTAGAACTCTAATAACAATCTAAACGAGGTGCATTAAGCTTTATAATAAATTATGCATGCAGAGTCATTCAATTTTTATCGGTCTGCTAGCCTTAGCTACAGATATTGTGCAATGTATGCAATATATCAACCTAATCCATCCGAATAGCCATTAATTATGTTCCGTTCTCTCTCCCTAGTTGTAGCAGGCTATATCCCACTGTACTTTTCAGAATGTTTGAAGATTTGATCTCTTATATTTGAGGGTTTATACTTATATTATATTATAGTCAGCGCTATAATGAGATCTTGCCTATTTAGTCACCCGTTTCAAATATTGTTTTACATAACTTTTACATACTGTACACACACGAATGAACACATATGGCTAATTCAGCAGACAAGATCTGCTTGGGGGGAATGAAAGTGCGTATAATTAGCAGTGTTAGAGACTGGGGTTTTGGGACTGTAGAAGATACAGGCTTACTCAGGAGAGGGGTACATTTTCCAGTTTAGACTAATTACATTTGTTTAACCATGGCAGCCTTTCTCTTTTTTTGTATTTTTTGATCTGCTTTTTAGCAGGCTGCTTGGCTTCTGGGCTGTGTGTCCGTCTGTGTTCAGGTGATTGCTGCCCTTGTGTTTACATGCACAGTCACCAGAACCCTCTCTGTACCCCTCTCCTGATAATGGGGGGGTGTGGGAGGGGCACTGTGATTCAGACGGAGTGCCTATCGACAGGTCAACTGGTAAAACCACCGAAAAGATGCCCCAAAAAAAAACGTGATAATTATATATTTAGAAATACATTTTATTTAGAAGGCGCTTTTGATTGGTGCACATTGATGATAAAATGAATTGTGTGAAATGAACAGGTGATGGTGAAAGAGCGTGGGGGGGTGGGGGGTGGGGGGTGGGGGGGCGTACGAACCGTGTGACAGAATGCGACGACATCAGCAGAAAGCGCAGTATCAGCTGCGTGGGAGCGTGCGCCTGTTGTTCTGAGTGCATTATGGGATGCGATTGTGTGTGGGGGCCCATTCTGTGAGTGTATGTGCGAGTGTGTGAGTTTGTGTGTGTGAGTGTGTTTGTGTGAGTGTGTGTGTGTGTGTGTGTGTTTGTGTCTGAGTGTGTGTGTGTGTGTTCGTGTTTGTGTGTGTGAGTGTGTGTTTGTGTGTGATTGTGAGTGTGTGCGCGTGTGTGAGTGTGTGTATGTGTGTGCATGTGTGTGTTTATGTATGTGTGTGTGATTGTGAGTGTGAGAGCGTGTGTGAGCGCGTGTGTGTGTGTGTGTGTGAGTGTTGGGTGGGGGGCGGATGATGACAGCGGTTCCTTTGTTTCTCCCTCTGAGGAGCAGCCCGTGTGACCGTCTCCAAGTCCCCCCCCCCCCCCCACCCCTGTCCCCACCCCCCACCTCCACGTGATCTTGCACCCTCCCAGCCTTTGTTTGGTCAATCTGGGAGCCGTCCTAATTGAATGGGATTAAGTCCCTGTGGGGGATTCATTCCAGGGCCTGTATTCCTGCAGGGTAGCCCGGGGGTGCCGTAGAACAATGCTCTCCCCTCCGCCCCCCCCCCCCCCCCCACGACGCTCCCTCTCACCCCTCCCTCCAGGTCTTCCTGAAGGGCCCCCGGCCCGCGAGCTTTCCGTGGGAAGACCGAGGAAGCGGGAGAGTCCGAAGACGGGGGGCGTCTGGAAAATTTCAGCACGTGTTTTTAAAAAAAAAAAAAAAAAAAAAAAAAAAAAAAGTTGGAATCCCATCTGTCCGCGTCTGGAATGCCTGTTTACAAACACGTCTGCTTTTGGCCTCGCTTCCTTCTCATTGATTGGCTAATGCTCACCGCAGACCCCTGTGAAAAAAAGCCCCTTCCAACGCTGAAACGTGTTGGGTGGCATGGGGGCGGGGGGCGGGGGGGGCCGGGGGGGGGGGGGGGGTGTTGGTGTTGTTTCTTAGTAAACCTTTGGTTGGTCAGCCATTGTCCATATGGACCCTGTTCTTATTAATAAATTTTTTTTTGCATGACTGAGTCAAACAGCTGTAGCCATGATGACCATGGAGCAGTTTTTTTTTTTTAAAGAGGGGGGAAGGGGAGATTATGGGTAATCCAAACGGGGCCGCGCGGATCAGTGGACCCGGCAGACACTCGTCCTCTTTGGCTTCCGAGCTTCGCCGCCAGGATTCCTTTTGAACAATGAACCCTTATCACTGAAGCTCTTGGGGGGGGGGGCGGGGGGTGCGGAGACGCTCGTTCCCGTGACTACAGCCGCGGGCGAAAAGAGCGGTCTCTGCGGCGCGGAGCGGAGCGCGGGCGCTCGCACAGGAAGTGGCGCTCGGCTCCGGAGCTCGCGGGGCGGCGGCGCACTTCCTGCCTGGCTTTTCGGGTGATCGCTCGCGAGGCCCTCTGTCGGAGCGAAGGAGAGCCCTCTGCGCCACGGGAGTCAAGGGCGGTTGATGTTTCCATGGCGACGGGGGGTCGGGCTGGGTCACCAGTCTCCCCAGTCATTTGTGAATGGAGCTGGGAGAACGAGTCGGATGATATATTTCGATAGGAGAAATTTGTTAATTCTCTCGTAGGCCTCTGTGTGTGTGTGCGTGAGTGTGTGTGAGTGTGTGTCTGTGTGTCTGTGTGCGTGAGTGTGTGTGTGTGTGTGTGTGTGTCTGTGTGTGTGTGTGTTTTTTTTTAGCGGGGGGGTGGGGTGGGGGGGGGGTTGTTTACCATTTGAATGAAACTTAACACTGAAAATGTAGACGTTACTTAGTCGTGGCTCCAGAGCGAAAGTGCACTTGGGGTGATTTGTTTGGGATCGCCTCAGTACTCACCCCGTGTGACAGTAATTACCCCCCAGGGTAACCCCTGTTCCACTTTTTTAACACCGGGAACTTTTGGGCGTGCGATTTCAGTATGTTACATTGCGTCTCATTTTACATTACACACGAAGCCCAAAATGTTTCTCAGCCCCTCTGTTGTCATAGCACTTCAGTTACATAATCAGTACGTAAGATGGCTGAAATGCGTTCGTCCTCACAGCCAAGACCGATTTCTTCCTAACCCAAACATTTGTTTTCGCGCAGTGATTTTTCCTGATAGTGCGGGAAGTTTACAGAAAGGCTGCACTCTGTGTAATTTTCGGTCGCGTTTGAGCGAACGAGCTCCCGCCCTCAGGGTTGCGCGCCGCGACTCGTCTCCACGGCGACGCGCTGCGTTCGGAGCGGACGTGCGATTGGCCGCTCCGCTGTGGAAACGAGAAACGCGGGCCGGCCCTTAAAGCTGCGGCGTGTTTGTTTTGAGACGTCTTTCTGTTTGACCCCGCGCTGACCTCTGTGAGTGTGTCCCTGGCCTAGCGGGAGGTGCCAGGGTAACGTGTGTGAGTGTGTGTGTGTGTGTATGTGTGAAAGTGTGTGCGTGTGTATGTGTGAAAGTGTGTATATGTGTGTGTGTGTGTGTGTGTGTGTGTGAAAGTGTGTGTATATGTGCGTGTGTGCATGTGCGTGAGTGCGTGAGTGAGCGAGTGAGTGTGTGCGCGCGTGAGTGTGTGTGTGTGCGCGTGTGTGTGCATGTGCGTGAGTGCGTGAGTGTGTGTGTGCATGTGCATGAGTGAGTGTGTGTGTGTGTGTGTGTGTGTGTGTGTTCACTTTGAGACGTCTCTGTTTAACCCCGTGCTGACCTCTGTGAGCGTGCCCTGGCCGAGCGGGAGGTGCCAGGGTAACGCTGGCACGGTCCGTGCCCGGCGCTCGCGGTCCATCTGTGCTCTGGCACGCGGGGCAGTTTCAAAAAATTCATTCGCACCTTCGAAAACGGCAAATTAAACCTTGCCTGGGGGTCAGACTACAGCCTAGCCACTGACAATAAGCTAGGAATGCCTTTTAATAAGAGGTATTTTGCGATAGAATCGCGTCTGTGTGGAGAACTGTCTCCCATTGACAACCGCTATTTAGACTTCTGAAGGACGGAAGGGCATTGGTGGCTTTGTGCCGGCTTCACAATGCTGGTGTGTAGGCCCGTGTGTGGTGCGTGGTTATTACTATAAATCCTGCCCCATTTCTGAAATCTCTGCCCTGATTGGTGTAACGTGATGATGGATGGCTCTCGCCAAACGGTAAGGTTTTAGACTCAATTTGGGGCAATGCCAAGTTGTTTGAACCATTAAATCTAGGACCAAAGCCATCAGTCACAAGTTTAGTTAATGTGTAGGTTAAAAAAAAAAAGAACAAAAACAGCTTCACTCTTGATGTTCTGAAAAGTGTTCACATAAAATTAAAATGAAAAATCTACAATTACATAAAATAAATGTAATCTACATTAATAAACTGAGAATGCAGTGGCCGGTGTCATAACATGTGATCTTAAAGCTTGACCAATCAGCGCAGAGCCCTTTAAAAATAATGGCTCCGGGAAAATGCAGTGGCCAGTGTCATATCATGTGACCTATTAGCTTGACCAATCGGCACTGAGCAAGAGCACAGGCCATTCGCTAGCTCTTCAGCCCTGTGGCAGTGGAGCGCCTTTTGCTGTGTGAAACCAGCCATTTTGCTGTTTACTAAATCAAAGTCAGAGGAAAGTCAGGGGCTTGCTCCCGTGCGCATCGTTCGTCACCCGCAGGACGCGGAACGAGGTTCTCTGACCCGGGAAGAACAGGACGAACTGCCGCCCTGACACGCAAGGATCGCTTAAATTTGGGGCACTCTGCTGCCAGCTTGGGCTGTCTGATTTTTAAACCTGATTTTTCAAAAGCAAGTTGGTCCCCCTCTGGCATCAGACCTGTTTGACACGGCTAACAATGTGGTTTTTTTAGCACCCTCTTTTGTCCAAAACACGCTTTTGCGCTGAATCTGCTCTGCTACGATTGAAAAAGAAAATGTTCTCTTGGCTTGGGCGGGGGGGGGGGGGGTGCCTCCTTAATAAGCACCTTTTCCAGAATGCTCGCTAGCCTATAAATCATTTAAACTTTCAGATGTCTGGAGAGAGTTGATGGCTTAGCCTGTGCTTCTGTCAGACTTGCACTAGTGTCAGACTCCGAACAACTGCAGCTGGGTAGATTCAGTGAGGGGTGAGTTTTGGACGAAAGCAGGTGCAAAAAAAAATTAGTGCTTTAGCCCCCAATAACGAGCTGCACTGCCAGTTGGCCTCCGTGAAATTCTGAGTGTTCTGGCCGGTGTGTGAAATGACTCTGCCCTGCGAAGTACCAGAGCATGCTCGCATTCTGACGCTCTCTCTCTGTCTTTCTTTCTCTTTCTCTTTCTCTTTCTCTTTCTCTCTCTCTCTCTCTCACCATCTCCACAGGTTCTCAGCCCCCATGCATTATTTGTGGTGTCCATAGCAACCCCGGTTCCACCCTTGCAGCTCTCGGTGTCAGCGCCCCCCCCCCCCCCCCCGCCCCGCTCCCTGACTGTGGCGCCCCCTGTGGCGGGATGTCGGCGGCGCAGACGCGGAGCGACGGAGGCGAGCAGCGCTGGGGGTGCCTGGAGTCGCTGGGGCTGAGCCCCCGGGAGCTGGTGCTGGCCGAGGCCCTCCAGATGGAGTACGACGCCCTGTCCCGCCTGAAACAGGACAAGAGCCCGTCCGGCAGGGCCGGGGGCCAGGGCGGGGGCGGGGGCGATGGCGGGAAGGCCCCCGCGGGGGACGGGGGCGGCCAGAGGTCGGGCTCGGGGTCGGGTTCGGGGTCGGGTTCGGGTCCGAGCCCGTGCCCCCCCGGGAGGGACCTCCTCGGGGGCCTGTCAGGTTCGGACCCCTCCCTCAACCTGCAGCCGGGGGGGTCCAGCCCCTCCCACGCCGACCTGGAGCCCCAGAGCTACAGCAAGGAGCCGCTCTACATCCTGAACAGCCCCGTCAAGAGCGACTACGAGAGGCCCAGCCTCCTGCTCCCCAAAAACCTCACCCCCCCCGACGACCCCCCGCCCGCCGTCCCGCCCCGCAACCCCCTGCCCCCCGACCCCGTCCCGGCCCGGCGGGGGGCGGCGCCCCGGGACGTGAACCTCTTCACGCCTGAGGCGGACCAGCCCAAACTGTCCGGCGGGGAGGCGCTGAACTACGAGAACCTGAACGAGTCCCTGGCCCGGCTCAACAGGGAGTGGCCCGGGCCGCGGGGTCGCCGGGGCAACGGGGACGGCTCGGGGAAGCCCGTGGCCCGCAGCAAGACCCTCCCCCCGCAGGTGCCCCCCCGCACCTACCTGCCCGTCCAGAAGAGCAACAAGAACCAGCGCCGGGTGTCAGCTGACCCGGTAATGACCCCGACTGCGGCTCACACAGGGAACCTTCCGTGTGACTTCTGTGTGACCTCTGTGTGACCTCCGTGTGACCTCTGTGTGACCTTCGTGTGACCTCTGTGTGACCTCCTTCGGTTTTTACAATCAGTAACATTCTGTTCATATTAAAGGACTTGAGTTCTGAGTAATGGTGACATTGTAGTATAACTGTTAGAGAACTGGACTTGTAACCCAAATGTTGCAGGCTCAATTCTGAGGCAGGACACTGTCGTACCCTTGAGCAAGGTACTTAGCCTGGATTTTTACGCATACAGTATGTCCAGCTGTGCAGCTGGTTACTATTAAAAATGGTTGTGTTAGCCACTCTAGGAGTGCCAGCTAAATGCCTGTAATGCAATGTAACGTAATGTGTTCTGTGTTTCATGATTTGGAAGCACAGTGGAGACCCAATGGGGGCCTTGCTCCCTCTAGAAACACACAGCCACGCCTTGTTTATCCGAAGAGGATTGGGCTCATTTTGTCAAACTGGAATAGCGAGGTCTCAGTTTTACCCTCGCTTTAGAAGGGTAAAACTGCCTGCAGGAATTCTGGGCAGGATCGGGCAGCGTTATGTCACTTCCTGTTTGGCGTGTCAGCGGGGATTACGCCTTTGGAAGGTGCCGCTGCTTACCTGTCGCAGGTGAGCTGTGTGATGTCATCGCCGGCCTGACGGGGTCCCTCTGCTCCTGCCGCAGGTGTCCCTGGGGTCCCGGCTGAACGGCTTCGGGTACGAGCTCTTCCAGGTGTCTGAGGAGAGGGACGAGGAGGTGGCCGCCTTCTGCCACATGCTGGACGTGTAAGAAACCTCCTCCTTCTCCAGATGTTCTGCGCTCGTTTAACACATTGAGTTTCTTTTTGGGGGGGGGGGGGGGGGGCGGGTTTTAATCGCCGTTGTTAGGCAGAGAAGAAGCCCGGTCCTTGAAAGGTAAACCGATTTAGTTCCGTTGACCGGTAAAACGCACGGCTGTAGCTCCTGAGGAAAAGCCGGTTTATAAACATCTGGATGCAGTTTGGGGTCGGTGACACGCATGGTTCTGGGGAAATGCACCAAAGCCAGAGTGGATCAGGCTTCCCTGTGAGCTTAAAACGAAATGAAACACAGAAAGCCCCTCTGCCAACGGACGGGTGCTCGTCCGCAGCGTCAGCGGCGGGGGGGGGGCGGGCCGCGGCCGCCATTTTGAGCCGGCCCGTGACTGACCCGCGCGTTTCTCTGCAGGCTGCGGTCGGCCTACCCGTGCGGCGACTTCTCCAGCAACGCGGGGCTGGTGTGGAGCCTGTGCCTGTCGCAGGACGAGCTGCAGCACGGCCTGGGCGTCGGCGTCAAGGTGACCGTCGTCAGTGACCACTTCCGAGACCCGCTCACCTTCACCTGCGACGGTAAGACCGCCGGCGGATCGCCATGGGAACGCCAGGGGATCGCCATGGGAACCTCCGAGGGGTGTTTTGGTTCTGCACACGCTCACTGTGGACCGAACGGTTTACGGTCTTGCTTTAACGCACGTGCGGAACTTAAATTCAAACCACCCCACCCCACCCCCCCCCCCCCCCCCCACCCCCCCCGATGTCTTGGCGTTAATGTGCCTTATTTTTATTGTTCAGCAAGGTCAGTTAGCCAGCGATTGCATCTTTCACAATAAATGAAAAGCATTCAATTTTTTTTCTCTGCTGTACTGAAAAGTAAAAAAAAACCGAGGTATGTACCGCTACCCCCCCCCTAGAAGATCCCGTAGATGGCCCTGGTAAATTCCGGAACCTTCCTTTCCCAGGACGTGTGCGATGTGTGCTGTACAGCGCGGACGGCAGGCAGGCAGGCTCGTCTGCTCGGGACAGAGTGCTCTCAGTGCTGTTTCTGGGCTGATTGCTGACGAAGGGCTTCCTGCCACAATTTGGGGAACTCCTGCCGTCGGGCCCCGTTTGCAGAACTGGAGGCTTTTTTTTCCGTGGGATTCTCTTAACGGAGTCAGACTCAGAGCCCGCCCTGTCTCCCTGTCTGTCAGCCGTCTGCTTTTCTGGCTCCGTTGAAAGCCGCCGTGCTGTTTGATGAATTTGACCGAGAGGAAATCTAATCAGCAAAAATGGGGGAAGATTGGGGGGGGGGGGGGGGGGGGGGGGGATAGGCCGCTTCTTGCATCTTCTGACGCGTTAGATTTGTGTCGCGAGTAATTATATCATTGCGACAGACTACGTCTTCACATTGATTCTCACTGATTCACTGAGCTCTTGATTTATCCACCGGCTACCCACTAAACACATGCGAGGAAAATTATTGATTTCACTCATTCTGACCTGAACTTCATAATGCGAGCTGCGGTTTCAACAAAATTTGAATCCGATCTATTTTTAGTTAATTCTGAGAACGTGTTCTCATGGTTGTATCAAAACCCGAAAATCAATGAGCAGATGTGTTTTTGGTGAAAATGGGAACTGGAACCGGGGTTTGAAGACGTGCCTTGTTAAGAGACGTTAATGTTCACACACTGGCCAATCACCCAGCGGGCCATTTTATGTTCTCTGAGAGGCCAGTGGTGAAAATATCGGACGTCGGTGAGAAAGATCGCCCCCTGCAGGACTGTGCTGCCCTACGCAGTCAGTCACTGCGATATTTAAACGAAGAGAATGACTATTCTGTCGCTGGGTCAAGAGTCAAAGGTCAAATCAGTGAGTCTTTGATAATACGTGGATGCTCCTTACATTCGGCGTGTCTCAATAGCTCCCCATTTCCTGACATCAGGGGCAATCCGAGAATCAAACCCGTGACTTTCGCGTTCAGAGTCCACTGCTTTGACCTTCACAGGGCATATATGCAGCCAATATGGTCTGCTTTCGCTGATGGTTTGTGAATCATCTCAGTGGGTGGTCATAGGGCATGTTTACTAAATGAATGAAGTTAGCAAGCAAGCAAGAAGTAGGGCAGTGAACTTTTGACCTTCCTCAGTCATAATCAAACTATTTTTCAAAACTGGTGTTTAAAATCTGTTCCCAAAAAAAGGCATCCTTACTGGAAAACGACAGAATTCAGGAAAATTTATCATGTAGTGTTTCCATCGACCTCGTCATCCACGTTTGCGTCACACCTAGTAAATAACTCCTGAAGTAAATAACGCTTAGCTTCCCCTGAAATAAATAACGCCTAGCTTTTCCTGAAGTGAATAAGCTCTCTAAACGCCACCCCTCAGCCTATAGGAGTCCGTTCTGGGGAAAACAAACCATTCCTCAGTCAGGAGAGAAGCGTTTGAGGCCTGTGTTTTGGCCCCGTGTCTCCATGGCCGCTCGTAGACCAAGGTTTCTATTGAGGCTCAAATCCCTGGTGGCGTGAGTGCCGTTCCTTCCTCTTCCTCTTCCTCCTCCTCCTTTGTTCAGTTTTTGGTTTGGTGTGTTCCACTAACTGTGCAAACACGCCTTTTCTGCAAGCTGTGAAAGCTGTGTCATTCACACCTTTGGTCTGGTGCTTGAGGTGTCTTCTCTCCTGCTGAAGCCATTAAACAGGAAGGGGTCTACACTTGAGCAAAACCCTTCTGACTTCTGATATGAAGAAGACAGCAGTGATGATGACCAGAGTGCCTTTCTTTCGCAAAGTATTTTTCATAGACCCAAAGCACTAGCACTTCAACACAGCGAACGCAAAAACGTTCTCACAATGTTGCTGCCATGTAGGTGGCAGTGCTATAACACTGACAAAAACATTCCAGTAACGTTTGGGAGAACGTTATGTGTTAGCTGGGATGTATGTGGGGTTCAGGAAAAGGGTTTCTGGGAAACGTTGCAGCCACAGAAGCAGCCGTCTCTCCTCCCCCGATTCTCAGGCTCGTCGACGGTGGACCTGCTGATCTACCAGACCCTGTGCTACGCCCACGACGACCTGGACCTGATCGACGTGGAGGACTACGTGCTCAAGGTGTGCGGCCAGGCCGAATTCCTCAAGAAGTAGGTGACCACTGACCTCCGCCTCCCCCTGCTTCTGATTGGCTAGGCTGACCCCGTGGTTGCTGTGCTCTCAGTTTTTCAATAGGAGGGGGGAATCGGCACATGCACCCAGACCGGGGGGGGTTTCATCAAGCAGGATTACTGAGTTAGCTGGGTAACTGCACTGAGTAAAACCCGGTACATGGACTGAAGTAAAAACAGCTGTTCCGGGTTTTACTCAGTTACGCAGTTATCCAGCTAACTCTGTAATCCTGCTTCACCCTGCTTTGTGAAACACCCCCCCCCCCCCCCCCACACCCGCAGCTCTTGTTCCCTTTCCAAACATCGCAAAAGTGGCTTTAGACGAAAACGCGAGATGAAAAAAACGATGTTGACCTCTGATGTAAGCGCGCGCTGTAAGTGGAGCCGTTGGTTTCGCTTTAATGTAACCCGATCATGATCCTGTAATTGAAAACCGTTTTGTTCCCCCCCCCCTGTTAAAAGCCTCCTAAATGACAGAGCCGGGCGAGGCTGTAAACGCAGGCCCCGGCCGCGTGCGCATCGCGGTGGCGGTGTTCCCTCGGTGTGTGAGTCCCCCACACGGGCGCGTGCGGCCTGCTGGCCCTCTGATTTCGGGGGCCCGGTCCGGCCTCCCTCCCTCCCTCTGAGTGCCGATTGGTTCGTCCGGCGGGCGATCGGTCTGCCTGGTGTTCGCCCGCGGTGGAGTAATAAAAGTCCCCAAACCGCAGTCTGATATGGGGAAGACCCCCCCCCCCCCTCCCCACCGCCCCGAGTGCATGAGCTTGGCCTCTGGTCCTGAGCCGAGGAAGGCCCCCCCGTTTCTAGCGGTTTTGGGGTTCCACCCTGGCCTGTCTCCCCCCAACCACAGGCCAGTGGCCCTCAGTAATACCCCTGATTGTGGTGTGCTGAACAAGCCGGGTTTGTGTCTGAGGGAGATTCTGACCACAGGGTGCTTTCCCTTATTTGGAAACCCCCACCCCCTCACTCCCCCCTCCCTTAAATTTAGTCCTGCTGCTAGAGCTGGTTTCCTCTGCACTTGTTTTTATAGTTGTGCCGGGTGTGAGGGCTGGCAGAATTGTTTCTTACAAATGTGGTCTCCAAGGGCAGAAAATACAGACTGCCGTTTCCTTTCATTTGAAGTGAATGGACATCCGAGATAGTACAGCTGTATGCAGCCTAAGATGTGTGTGTGTCCGTGTGTTTCTGTGTGTGTGTGTGTGTGTGTGTGTTTGTGTGTGTGCATGTTTGTACGTGTGTGTGTATGTGTGTGTGTGTCTGTGTGTGCGTTTTGCTGCTGGCCGTTTTCTGTCACTGTCAAGGGCATCTGGGCCACAGGAAGTGTGTGTGTGCCCTGATAACCCGACACTGTGGAAAGAGGGAGGGACTTCCTGTCTTTAATGATGCCATTGTTCAGGGGGTGCCCGGGCCAGCTGGAAGCTGGATTTCACCAGTGCCCTCTCTCTCTCTCTCTCTCTCTCTCTCTCTCTATCTATCTCTCTCTCTCTCTCTCTCTCTCTCTCTCTCTCTCTCTCTCTCTCTCTCTCTCTCTCTCTCTCTCTCTCTCTCTCTCTCTCTCTCTCTCTTTCTCTCTCTCTCTCTCTCTCTCTCTCCTCTCTCTCTCTCTCTCTCTCTCTCTCTCACCTCTCCTCTCTCTCTCTCTCTCTCTCTCTCTCTCTCTCTCTCTCTCTCTCTCTCTCTCTCTCACTCACTCACTCACTCACTCCTCACATTCGCCCGGCCGAACAGAGGCGTTAGCTGTTCATGCCTCTCTGGGGTAGGGAGGCATCGGGCCCTAGACACACCCACACTTACAGTGGATGCCTCACACTGGTGACCTTTCCCTTATACACGTATAAAAGCTGCTTTGTGGGGAAAAATATCAGTAGTTTACTTTATCATTTCATCTGTGTATGTAATTGAAAGGATTGTTTAATTTGTAGGTGTGTGTGTGTGTGTGTGCGTGCGTATTTCTGTGTGTGTCTGTGTATAGGTGTTTATGAATGTGTGTGTGTATGTTTATAGGTGTGAATGTTCTCTGCTAACCCCTCCTCTCTCTCTCCTTCTCCCTCTCCTTTCTCTCTCTCTCTCCCCCCAACTCTCTCTGTCCCTCTCCCTCCCCCTCTCTGTCTCATTCTCTCCCTCTCTCCCTCTCTCCTCTCTCCCTCTCCTCTCTCTCCTCTCTCTCTCCCTCTCTCCCTCCCCTCCCCCTCTCTCCCCCTCTCTTTCTCTCTCTCTCTCAGCACCCAGACTCTGGCCAGCCTGGAGTACATTCAGCAGTGCCTGAAGTTTGACTGTGAGATCCGGCTCTTTCTGACCAAGAGGAGCTCAGTGTGCAGAGAGCTGGCGCGAATGGTGAGGGAGCAGCCGATGGCGGTAGTGGGGGTGGGGGGGGAGGGGGGGCACAACGGTCCCGCAAACACACTCAGGAGAGACCCTGAACCCCGAAATCCTGTCCTCCTGAGAGAGCCATAGGCCTGAGCTCACAGGTGTCAAACTTCGGTCCCGAACAGCTGCGGTGTCTGCTGGTTTTTGGGGTGTTCTCAGCACCAGTGGTTCCTTTAAGTTACCGATTGGCTAATGAATCCACGCATCTTGGCCCTCTGGAAATTTAGTGTGACACCCCTGCCTCTGCAGCTCAAGGCTTCCATCGCCTTAGTGAATGTCCCTTTGTGAAGGTTTGCATCCTCGTTGTTACCTCCACACAAGGAGGTTATATCATGACGTCTGTCTGTTCGTCTCCATCCTACCGTAACAGACATATCTGGAAAAGTAATGGCTGGATTTCCATGAAATTTCCTGGGCACGTTCTTGTTCCCAAGAGGAAGACGACCGTCAATTTTGGTGACCCCTTGACCTTTTATGTAGAGCCAGCATCAGGCCAAACGTTCAGTTTGTGATTGACATATCTCCAAAAAGTAATGGCCGGATTGCCATGAAGTTTGCAGGGAACATTCATGTTCCCATGAGAACAAACCCTATTGGACACTGAGTGCATTCTTTAAAACGTGTGGGGCAAAAGTGACTCAGGTCTCTTTCACTGTGACCTTAAATCTCTTGGCGCTAGAAGACCCAACTTGAGGCCCGGCTGTCTGATTACTGGACTGTGGCTGGATTGTTAGGATGGAGCTCCAGAGAGAGTCCAGGCCACCGTGTCCTGCTGTTTTAGACGTTTCGCCTGGCGGCCTTGTGTCCTTAGCTGTGTCTGCGATTCACAGGAGGAAGATGACGAGACTCCATCCACGATGAACCAGAGCATTCTCCTGCAGGAGCGACCAATCAAGCAGACCGTCACAAGGTAAGGGGGGGCGGGGCCAGAAGCAGGGGATGGGGCGGGGCCAGGTGTTTTTTGGGGTGGCTGATGTGCGGAACCTGATTGGTCCTTGTGTCTGCAGGGAAGCTTTGACCCTCCTTCTGGACACTTTCCACAATGAAGCCGAGTCCTTTCTTCTGTCCGAGGTACTTCTGCTCTCACCCCGCATTCTGTCAGTCAGAGTCACAGTACATTCTTCATGTCTTACCTGACATTCTTACCTTTAGCCCTTTGAGTGGACGGAGTGTAGCACAGTGGGTAAGGAACTGGGCTTGTAACCGAAAGGTTGCAGGATCGATTCCCGGGTAAGGACACTGCCGTTGTACCCTTGAGCAAGGTACTTAACCGTAATTGCTTCAGTATATATCCAGCTGTATAAATGGATACAATGTAAAATGCTATGTTGTGTAAGTTGGATGAACATTTTTGGAATGTTCATCCAAAATTCTAAGTCAGTGTTCTAGAACCATTGCCTACCCCCCCCCCACATCTCTGGGGAAAGTTCTTTGAAATTGCACTAAATGCAATTTTCACATGGGATCCCTGCTTGCGGAGTTAAAGCAAACACAGACGCTAAAAACAGAAACGGTGCAGAAATGTAGAGCAGGCTTATTGCATGTGCAGAGGGTAAAAAACATGTGTGCTGTTCGGTCATTCGGCCTCTAAATAAGGCCTTAAAATGGCTGCACGGTATGTGTGGAATGAGGGTATCGGGTTTGATGGCGTTTCGGAGGCCGTTCCTGGCTGGCGGGGCGCTGACGCTAACGCTAGCAGCTTGCGCGGGTCGTAGCCGTTCTCAGCCGTGTGGGCGTGGCCCGTCTCGCCCCCGCGCTGCAGGTGGAGCTGCCGCTGCACGTGGAGCGGCTGGTCCAGTCCGTCAAGGCGCTCTGCAGCTCGCTGGCTGCCGTGGAAACGCCCGACGTCACCGCCGCCCTCAACCTGCTGCCCGCCTGCCCCTGCCGCCTGCAGCCCCGGGTCCAGAAGGTAGGCCACACCCATTAAGGTCACCCCACCGCAACTGTGGCCACACCCTTTAAGGTCATCCCACCGCACCTGTGACTCTTCCCTTCAGTGACCCATACAGCTTTTAACTGCCTTTGTCGTTCAGAGACTTGCACCTGATTGGCTGCTAACTTTGATCAGTCATTGCCTATTGGTTACCTGCAATGCATTCCAGAGTAAGGTTTTCTCCATATACCCAGGTAAAATTCCAGTAACATTTTGTGTTAGCTGCTGGGAAGTGTGTGTGGTTTAGGAAAAGTGTTGCCATAGTTTCTAAGAAACATCACGGCCCGCAGAAGCAGCTGTCTCTCCTTGGAGCTTATTGAAGCATGATATTGAGAGGGTGATGTAAGTTCATTCAGGTTGCTTGGTCTTGTGGTTCCCTGTAAAAAAAAAAAAAAAGTCAAAAAGGTTACTTGAAAGAATTCACTTCCTTTCACATTGCTTTATTTATTTTTTATTTTAAGGCACCCCACCTCAAACCAGTATATCAAGAAACACTGTTGTCATAGTTTGGATTTGCATATCATGTTATGCTTTTATGTAAAAGCATTTTAGTGTCTGCTTGTAAACCGGTAACCTTTTGAAGGCTATTAATTTGCACTAGACTTAGTTTTCCTCATACTCTCTTTATTCACAAAGGTCAAATTCATTTCCAGCTCTGATTAGTCATGCATACAGTATGCAATGACAAATTAAAATATTTTTTTTTCTGAACATTCGTAAGTGCCGTTAAAAGACAAGTCAGAAAACATGTTGCTTGATGTCACTGTCAGTTAAATCTGTCATATCTTACATTCATTCTGCTGACGCAAGTTCGGTGACGGTTCCGTGTTCCGCGTTCCGTGTTCCGCAGAGCTCTGGATCCATCTCGTGTTTTTCTTCTCTCCCCACAGGACGCTTCGGTGCTGACAAGCCGAGAGTACAGAGGTGGGGCAGCCTTTCGAGCCTTCCTTTCAGTAAAAATAACTTTATTCGCGTAGCGTCACGTCAAAAAGGACGGGTGCATTGCAAACTGCTCCACAGAACATGAGTAAAAAAAGAAAAAAAGAAAAAGCAATCGACTTAACAGTGCAATATAAAAGTAAAAGAATGTTAAAGATAAGTTCAGCATAAAATGCGAGAGACATAGAGTATGGAATAAAAATTAAATTAAATTGAATACAAAAATGTTCCTGTTTATTCTGGGACAGAACTCTGCCCAGCTGAAGGCTCTGACATGCAAAGACTTAAAATGGCTTTGGGGGGGAAAATCCTACTGATGCCTGGGAATTGTCAAGGCAGTGTGTTGCAGTTGTTTTCATAAGAATTTGGTTCTGTGTGTTGATGAAAATAGATGTTTCTTCTAAAAGCTTGAAGGGTAGGCACCACAAACGGCAACCCCCAAAGATATTGTACCAATTAGTGTTATTCTAGAGTTTTTTCATTAAATCAAGCTGAAATTGTTGTTGGTGTGTCTTCAAACACTCATACCTTTAGGTTGAAAAGATGACACAAATTGAAATATTTGATCCTGAATCAAAGGGCATTATCAGTGACTTAGATGACTGTGACTCTGATGATTATGATCTGATACCATAATACAGCCAATCAGGTTTGAGGTGAGCGGAGTTGGAGGATTCTTCCTGAAGCCAACAACCACAGCGCCCTTTCGGGGAAATTAGCTTTTTTGCTCTCTTGCTCTGATTCATACGAGGTGCATCTCGTCCCTGTCCGTCCAGTACAAGGACATCAGACAATACGGGCTGCATGCTAACAGCGTTAGCTCTATCAATGGCTGCAGGTGGACATCACTAGCTAGCTTAGCTCCTAACTTGGGATCTCCTCTAATCCACCTGTGGCAAGCAAATTAGTCCAGCATCATGTTTTGATTGAACTCATTTTCCATTAGCATAGCCACGATAACTTTCCTTACAGTATGTGCATCAAGTATAGGCTAATGCTCTAATGGAAAACGGGCTAACCATAGCTGATTAGACAGTATCTCGCTTCCTCATTCTATCGCATCACACAATATGACGTAGGTGATCATTCTGAGGATTGTTGAAAAAATGTGAGACTGGGCAAAAAGAGTAAGCGATTTTATCTTTCCGGGGTTAATTTCTTGCCTTTGTTTCAATGAAATGATGTTTTTTTACATGACATGACATTTATACATTTGGCAGGAGTATTACATTTTTTATGATGCTGGTGCTTACCCTTTAAAGTATTTCAAAAATGCAATTTCCCCAGTTTGGGAAAGAACCTTGACTTCCTGTCAACAGAGGATGTCTGTTGCCGGGCAGCGGGATAAACAGGAAGGACACACAGCCCTTTTTCCGGGATGTAGGTCTCTTCCAGAAGTGGGGGGGGGGGTAAAAATGGAAAGATTCCAAAGGCAGTTTCCTCCTTGGTTTCCTCTGGAGTACAGCAGTACACACAAAGAGCGGGCAAACAGGAACACCTGCTGCAGAACCACTCAGACTGAGCCTCTGCATTTCCACACCTTCATACCTTCTGCCTGTACTGCAGTGTAGCCGCCATTTTAGCACGTCTAAAGCACCCGAAGCCACCTGATGAAATGGAGGAATAACTCTCACCATCGTATGGAGAGGCGTTGGACTGAAAACCCTAATCCGTCTTGCAGAGAATGTGGTGGAGAAGCTGACGGCCTCCATCCTGGACCTGGTGGAGCTGTACTGCAGCACGTTCAACGCCAACTTTCACACCACCCCCCAGAGCAGCCGCCCCACGGCCCCCACCCAGGAGGCCGGCCAGGTCACCAATGTGCTGTCCTTCAGCGTCTACGCTGCTCACCGAATCCCCATCACCTGGGCTGCCAGGTAATGCCTCACACGCACACACACACACACGCACACACACACACACACACACACGCATACGCACACACGTGCACCCACACACACACACAGACACACGCATAAACACACGCATGCATATGCACACACGCATAGACACACAAATACACACACATGCGCGCATACACACACACTTACAAATGCACAGACATACATACATTCATACGCGCACCTGCACATGCACACATACATGAACATACACACACACACACACATACACACAAACACAGAAAGCGTGTGACTTGAAAACAGTCGATTGCTCTTCTGGAACATTCCGCGTGTGATGTATACGGTATATAAGCAGTTCCACTGTCAGTGGCACAAACTAAGCCTTCTCTACACCCCCTGGAGACAGCCCAGCTCCCCCAGGGGTACAGTAAACATTATAATGAAAACCTACGCCACACCTGCGGCCTCCGCGCCTACATCACAACACAAAACCGTTCCACACACCCGGCCCTTCATCCACACACCGCGGATACGGGCTTGGGAGCGTGTTACAGGTGTGTGTGAGGCCTACTGCGCTGTGAAACAGCAGAGCAGAGCGTGTCAGCATGATGTACTGTGAGAAGACACTTAAAAAAAAAAAAAAAAATGTATTATTTATTTACAGTGAAAGCGAGACTCGTCCTTTAGCCTCAACGCCTTTCTGAGCACCGTGGTGTTCAGCGCGGAGGGGAACGCGGGGGTGTCGGGTTACACTCTCGGTTTCGGGCTCATTGTGTCTGATCGTGTTTATGTGAGACCGAGAGGAGCGGGGCGAGGCGCGGGGGGGGGGGGGGGGGGAGGGGTGTTGGGGGGCGGAGTCTAAGGTGGCCTGAGTAGTAATGTGCTGTTCATCAGTGTGCGATCAATAATCAGTGAGGAGGCGCTGTGGACAATTTTTCCAGAAATGAGCGGGGTGAAGTAAAACTAGTGAAAGTAGAACAAGAGACTGCTTTAAAAAAGAAGAAAAAGAAAAGGAAAAAAACCTGTGGCAGCTGTCTTTCCACTTACCCCAGAGCGTAATCCATATGGATTACAGCGTGCAGTGGGACCGGCATGCTGAGTCCCCCATGAGTCCCCTGAGCTCCCCGAAACGCTAGCCCCCCCCCCAGCCACCCCCCCCCCCCCCGTCCCCGCAGGCGTACGAGAGCACGGACAGCTGCAGGCGATCCCCGGCGTGTTCCGGAAGGTTCCCACCAGCGTGTGCTGAAATGGTTCGCCCCTGAGCGCCCCCCCCCCCCCCCCCCGCAGAGCGTCGCCGATGGTCTCCCCCCCCCCCCCCCCACGCGCCTGCTCCCCCGGCAGATCGCTGACTCCCGTTGACCCGAACCTTTGTGCTCCTCTGAAATGGATGCTCGCCGAGGGGGGGCCCCTCCCCCCGCCCCGACAAAGGAGTCAGCCTGGGAACCCCGTGCGACCTTCGACCCCGGAGGTGGAGCCATTGGCTGGCTGGTCGCTAGGCACCTGTCCAATGGTGCTGAAGGGCAGCCATGGTGTTGCATGCCATCTGTCTGTGTGTGGGGGGGGGGGGGTCTGTACAGACAAGTTCATTGATCTGAAAACATCCGATACCCACCACCCCCCCCCCCCCCCCCAATACCCCCCCCAGATCCCCCTCCCCTCCCCTCCCCTCCATCAGGGCACTGGCCTGAATGCTCATTCAGATTAACTCTTATTAATAAAGGCATTGAAAGGAAATGCCTTTAGAGGGCTGGTGTGTGTGTGTGATTGTGTGTGAGTGTGAGTCAGTGTGTGTTTGTGTATGTGTGTGTGCATACATGCTTGTGTGTGTGTTTGTGTGTGTGTCTGTGTGGGCATGCGCATGTTGTGTGTGTTTGTGGGCCTGCGCGTGCCTATGATGTGTGTGTGTGTCTGTTTGTGTGTGTGAGTGTGTGTGTGTGTGTGTCTGTGTGTGTGTGTGTGTGTGTGTGTGTGTGTATACTCCAGTGAGTGTGCTCTTATTATTTTTGTGTGTTAGGGGCACTGAAGCCATCTCTAACAAGGCCTGTACTGTTCTCATTTTTTTTTTATTATCCCTCTTTTGGAAAAAAAAACGAAAGAAAGAAAGAAAAGAAAATCTGTCTCTGGTTCGTCCCTTTATGATGTGAGCCTCTCTCAAGCTGCTTGGCGCTGCAGCGCTGGGTCTGGATTAAGGCTGAAGTCTGGCCAGGATGGCACACAGTCAGCCGCTGGCCCCGCTACCCCCCCACCGTACGCTGACCCACATACCGAGCGACACAGCTACAGCAGCAACGCGCTTCTCCCCGTCCCGTCACAGACAGGACGCCCTGTCTCGCGTGAAGCTCTCTTCCCACGGGACGGGGAACCCCAGATTTCAGTGGTTGATTAAATCAAGCAGAGGTTACGCTGGGGTAAACATGATTATGTATTTGCGTGCCCTGTAGCTGCGTCGGTTGTAGTTGGACTCAGTGACCTCCTTCATTCAGCTCGGTTCTCCCCAGTTCTCTCTCTCTCTCCAGTTCCAGTGCGCGCACATCCCCTTCCGATTAGAGAACGAGTCTGACTCATCCCGGCCCGTCCTGGGAACGCACGGGTTCGAGGCGGGAGCCAGATCTGCAGTGTTCGCTGTCGGTGGCTCCTCTTTTTGGGTTAACCGGTTCCTCTGTCCCGCAGCTACGAGGGATTCTTCCTGTCCTGCTCGCTGACCCACGGCGGGGTGGAGCTCTGCGCCCCCCAGCACACCAGCAAGCAGTCCGTCAGCAAGTACCTGTTCCACCTGGTGGTGTGGGACCAGAGGTGAGTCGCTAGGCCCGTCCGTCAGAGCTTCAGGCTGTCAGTCAGAGCTTCAGGCTGTCCATCAGAGCTTCAGGCTGTCAGTCAGAGCTTCAGGCTGTCCATCAGAGCTTCAGGCTGTCCATCAGAGCTTCAGGCTGTCCGTCAGAGCTTCAGGCTGTCCGTCAGAGCTTCAGGCTGTCCGTCAGAGCTTCAGGCTGTCCGTCAGAGCTTCAGTGCAGATGCCACCGCAAGCGGAATTCTGTTTGAGAGCTTGGTGAAGCACGAAGTCAGCCTGCGAAGCTTGACTACAGACGCACGTCATATACTTGATATGGTTGCTATGGCAGTGTACAGTGTATGATTTGGGGGCGGGGCTTCAGAAGCACACCGGCCAGTCACCTCAGAGCAGTATCGGAAAGAAGGTGCAGTCAGTCCGAGTAAAGATCTTGTCCCTCATGTGCTTTCAGCGATTGAAAGGAGCGATGAAAGTTTATGCACGAGAATAAAAATATAAGGTCACATTCACTTAACTTATTTCTCAAAGTCCATAATGCATTGGAGGTAGTTTGAAAAGAGGCCTTCGCTTGCCTGCTGACCAGACAAGACAGCTCTCATCTTTCAAAAGCCAGTATTGGGTTTTGCCTGTTCGGCATAATCGATTCCGTTAGGATCCCGAATTCTGCCCTTTTTCTATTAACCTGATACCGTTGGTGATTTTGTACAGTTTGTAATGTAACCACAGCTTGTGAAGGGCCTGCTATTCAGAGAGCACATTTTCAACAGGAAGCAGGACAGCCACTTCCTGTCAATAAGGTACCCTTTGCCTTTTCACCCCCTCCTGTACGTGAGGTATTGTCTGTAGATATTTCAATAGAAGACTGTTGTTTATGATATTTATAGTCCTGCATCCTGGGCCATTAATATTCTATGGTGGAGGGTAGGTGGCCCTTTCTCAGTGAATGACCGCTCTGCTGTTTGATCTTTCCTCGTTGTTGTTGAAGGCCGACGCGCTAGCGGATAAACAGCCAGAAATCCTTTGCGCTTGACCTTCGCGTTTGTGTTTACGCTTCGAGCTCCGGCTCTGAGGCCCGTTGTTTTTGTTTTGCGCTTCTGACGCACGCTCACTCTTGTTTTTACAGGATTAGATTATCTGAGGTCTTTTTTTTTATCTCTAAATAAACGGTTTTGGTTCATTTTTGTGTGTCAGTGCACCTAGCGTAAACTAGCCTGCCATAGGTTGTTGCACATTTTTCACTGATGTATTGGAACAGCCAACAAAGCTAACTTGAGTAAACGGCAACATCTGTATGCAAGCATACAGGGAATGGACCACAGAGCAGAGGGGCTTAGGCTGGTCTGATGGTATGCATTTTAAGGGGCTATTTTTGGGGTGCTTATTGCTGTTGCAGCAGTAGCTCTTTGAAGCCTTTGTTGTGGAGTCGTTTTCATGTACACCCTTTCATCTTACCAAGCGAAATTGTCTGATGTCACAGAAGACCCCATGTGTGTGGGGGGGTATAAATATAACGAGGATGAATAAGTTAACGGCCAGTTTCATTATATTTTTGCGTGGGGACTGCTATATGCTACAAGCCTGAGCCAGGGTTAATAGATGAAGATCCGCCCCCACGATTTTGCTGCATTTTATTGGCTGATATTGTAAAAAAAGAATGTTCGTCTGCAGAATGGCGATGGAGGGGAATTGATTTGTAGATTGACTTGGTTCATTGTCCTTTTCGGGAATTCATTGTGTGTCATGTGGCAATTATCAGATGCGTAGCAGACAACCAACAACGACAACAACAACAACAACAGCAGCCACAACAGAAACGAACAACAGGACAGCCCAACATTGCGGTGGGCCTACACGCAGCTTATAATTAAAAATGGGAGAGGCTCGGGAGAGAGGCGTCAAAAAATGGGTATCAGCCGGGGAGAGAGGCGTCGCCCAAAAACGGCTCACGTCCCGTCCGGACAGTGGGGTCCTGGCTCTACGCAGTGAAGTGTTCAGTGTTGCAGCGTTCAGTGTTAAATCAATGCTCGCAGAGTACATATGCACCCTACTGGACGTGTGTGTACTCTGCTGGAGTTGAATTAACACTGGACATTTTTACTGTGTGCCTGGGCTGTGGAAACGTCCAATGGGGGGAAGAGGAAGTGCTTCACAGCGGACGTAGCGCGTAGAGGAAGGCGGGGTCAGGGCGGGGGGCAGTGACGTCACTCTGTCTGTCTCCATGGTAACGGTTGCGGTTCCTGTGCCGCCTTCGGGGGCGAGCACCTGGCTCTGCGCTTACGGCTTCCTCTCGCCGTTCGCCAACAGGAAGCCCCCCCCCCTGGCTCTGTTCCGACCCCGGGGCCGAGGTGGCTGGCTTCGGTGTTATGCGTTATTATGCTGGTTATGAGTTTAAGCACAAGGGCATTTTAGTGTGTCACCTGGATTTTAAACCAGGGCCATCTGGTCACACTGCAGAGGAGGAGGGGGTGGGGAGGGGGATTGTCACAGCTGGAGATCCCATCTGTCACTCAAACTCCTCCCCCCTCTCCCCATCTCTCTCTCTCTCTCTCTTCCTCCCTCTCTCCTCCTACAGGATCTGTTTCCCAGTGCAGATTAACCAGTTGCCGCGGGAGACGCAGTTGACGGTGACCCTCTACGCCACACTGCTGCCCCCGCCAGGGGGTGCCGAGGACAAGAGCAAGCAGCGGCGTAGCATGGAGGCGCTCGGCTGGGTCACCATGCCACTCTTCAACTTCAGACAGTGAGTCCTGAGGGCCAATCACACGGTCAGGCAGTGAGTCCTGATGACCAATCACACGGTCAGACAGTGAGTCCTGAGGTCCAATCACACGGTCAGACAGTGAGCGCTGAGGACCAATCACACGTTCAGACAGTGAGTCCTGAGGTCCAATCACACGCTCAGGCAGTGAGTCCTGATGACCAATCACACGGTCGGACAGTGAGCGCTGAGGACCAATCGCACGGTCAGACAGTGAGTCCTGAGGTCCAATCACGCGGTCAGACATTGAGTCCTGATGACCAATCACACGGTCAGGCAGTGAATCCTAATGACCAATCACGCATTCAGACATTGAATCCTAAAGACCAATCACACAGTCAGACAGTGAATCCTAATGACCCATTTTAAGGCACGTTTGTGCCACCATGCACCTGACTGTGGACTTTCCGTTAGTCCCTTAACTCAGATATTTAATCCATATAGATGCTAATCAGGAAAAGTGTGTGAGAATAAGTGTTGGGTAATAAGCATGGGGTGGATGGAGGACCTGCACACAGCACAAATTCAGCCTGTTCTCCAGTGAAGTGAGGAATCCACGCTGCCGGCTGTGGGTGGGGGGCAGTGCTCGCTCTGGCCTTAGAGGGGCCCTGAGCAGGCTTTCATTTGGGCCCACATATTTGAGAATAATTTGGGCCCCCCCCTCGGGTGGCCGCGGGGCCCTAAGCAGCCGCTCGTCTCTGATTGGCTCAGGGCCGGCTCTGGAAGGTGGTGGCTGTCTCGTGTTCCAGCGGCTGGGTTTCCCTCCCCTCATAAATCATTTTCTGTGTGAGAGTGGAGCCCAGCCCCGCCACTGCGGGCCCCCAGGGAGGCCGAGAGGCGGTGGGGGCCCCGGGACCCAGCTGGTGTGGGGGGGGGTTGGGACCCCGTGGAAGGACCGCTCTGTCGCTCTGGATTCCCCACCCTGGCCTGGTCCATGGCGAGGAGCGACGCATGGCTCTGGGGGGGGGGGAGTGTAAAGAGGAAGGAGAGCAGCGCCGAACTGCTGAGTCTGCACATTAACAGCTGCGACTCGTTAAGAGGCGCGTCGGATCGCGGTTCCCGACCCCCCCCCCCCCCCCCCTTTCCAAATGCGGTTCCAGGTTGAATTCCCCTCCGGCTGTCAGAACCTTGGTACGGGACGTGAGCCAAGCCTGTTCATTTACAAACACACTACACTACAGCCTGGGCTGGACGGGTTGACTTTTTGCTTTTTGACATTTCTAACACAAAGCCCTGTCCAGCACGTTTATCTGCACAGACTGGAGTGCTGGTAGATTTATGCCCATAGCAAATCCATAACCTGCTGGAGGAGAAGAGGGTTGGGTCAGAACCCAGGAGCTGGGACAGAAGGCTCTGATCCAGCTTTACTCCCAGCAAATGGGGGTTGCTTGATCTTGCCCTCCTCCTGCCTGATCTTGCCCTCCTCCTGCCTTATCTTGCCCTCCTCCTGTTTGACCTTGCTCTCCTCCTGCGTGACCTTGCCCTCCTCCTGTCTGACCTTGCCCTCCTGTCTGACCTCGCTCTCCTGTCTGACCTGTCATCCCTACAGTGTGCTCACATGCGACAGGAAGCTGCTTGGGCTGTGGCCTTCGACCCCAGGAAGTGCTAACGCCCGCTCCAGCACCCCCAACTTCAGCCAGCCGGACAGCGTCATTCTGCAGGTACTTAACCCTCCCAGACCTTCCTCCCACGCCCACCCACTTCTCTCTCTCTTCCACTTCTCCCTTCCCCCTCTCATTCTCTCTCTCTCCCATCCCATCCATAAGGTCTCTCTGCATTAACCCTGGGTATGGGTGTGCTTCCTCATTTCCTCCCTCATCTGTCACTGCTGCCCCCCCCCCCCCCGTGCCCCCCCCGGGGTTGCTCTATCCGTCTCTGTCAGTCCGGTCATGACGGTCCGGGCTGTGTGCTGATTGTAGTAATATATTGTAATGGTAATCTGAGCGTGGCATCGATCCGCCATCGTCCCTCTTAATGAAGAGTCTGCTCGAGCGGGAGCGGGCTTTTAAGAGGCTCGGTAAATAATGCACACGCGAGGCTCTCCCCGCTCCGGACGGGCCCCCCATGAAACACTCACCCCCCTGGCTGCGGACGTAGCCCTTCTCAGAGAGGAAGAAGATGGCTTCAGCCCGGTCCTCAACTTCCTTCCTGTTTCCCCCCCCCGGCGGGCCGATGCGTTTCCTAGTGCCCCCGACCCACCCCCCCACCCGTCCCCCGTGTGTGCTTTGCGGCGGTACAGCGGCAGGGGGGGCCCTGTCAGACCGGTTTCCTGAAGGGCCGGCCCCTGGCCGAACCGCTCTGGCGTCAGCGCTGAATCTCAGCAGGCCATTGGCTGAGCTGCATCGTCAGGGAGACGGCAGTGGAGGCCTGAAAGTAGGTCATTTGGGCTGGACTGGCTTTCTCTCTTTCTCTATGTAAAACACACACACACACAAATACACATACGCACACACACGCACAAACACATGCACACACACATGCATATACACACATGCACGCACAAACACATTGTCTGTTAGAGATTCATACACATTGCACTCCACTCCCCGTGAAAAAAAACCAAAACTCAGAACACACATCAATTTCTCAAGTCGTCTCCATGTAAATATTTTTTGACAAGCACCGCTTTCCTAAGGAAAGCCAGTTTGTTTGCACTGGCTTTTCATCAGTACACATCTGTTTATCTTTCTCTATCACACACATACACACACACACACACACACGGTCTGTAAGTGGTTCATACACAATGCAACCAAGTTCCAATGAAAGAACACTAATTAAAAACGCACATCTGTCGCACGCACACACACACACACACACATACACACACAGTCTAAGAGTTTCATACACACAGCACCCCACCTCCACTGAAAGAACACAAACTCAAAAAATTTAACAGCCAGCTTCACTTTCACTCTACCACTTGGCACTTTGTGTATTCTGCATTGCCTGCATTATCCACATCCGTCAGCACCACTGCACTGACATTGAGCTACTGTACATGGACCTACCTTACACTATACAGTTATTTCATTTGTTTACTTTTTTTATTAGCAAACGTGTACATATATTTCCTCTCCCACTTGCATACATTTCTGTGTGTGCTTGTATATAGTTTTTTTTTAAATGCTGAGTGTGCACTGTTGCTGTTTTACTGTGAAAACAGTATGCTGCTGTAATGCCCAGTTTCCCTATGGGAGTCAATAAAGTTCTCCTTATCTGTATCTGCATCTGTAAACTTCACACTGGGAAATAGCCGGGTTCCCGTTTCCCCTCCTCCCTAACCACACTCTTCTTGGAGTCCCTGATGTTTGGAAGATGTGTTTGGAAGATGTGTGGCCTGGCCCACACGCTGGGTGGTTTCCGTGGCAGCACGAGGCTGAGTGTCTTGTCTACCCCCTCCTGAGAGGTCCTTGTCCCGCTTTTTGATGGCTCATGATATTTAACCAGTTCATGAGTAGGTTTTTTTTTTTTTTGGAAGTTTTTCTTCCCCCCCCCCCCCTTAAAGTTCTGAGTCACTGTTATAGAACTTTGTTGCTTTCATTAGCGATTGTTGCATCAGCATTAGAATGTCCAGCTAAGAACGTTCTAGTCACATGTTTGTGACCTCACAGCTCAAAAGGGTTAACTGCACAGTTCCACCTCCCCCCCCCCCCCCCCCCCCCCACATCATTCTATGCCCTTTAATCTCTCTGTGTGGA
Organism: Anguilla anguilla; assembly: GCF_013347855.1. Taxonomy (NCBI): domain Eukaryota; kingdom Metazoa; phylum Chordata; class Actinopteri; order Anguilliformes; family Anguillidae; genus Anguilla; species Anguilla anguilla. Next base: position 36,943,807 of record NC_049213.1, on the reverse strand, counting down.
AGACGGCTAGCAGCAATCACTTACATCTGTGCCCCTGTCCCCCCCCATCCCATCCCGAGACGTGTCAAAGCCTCAGCCCCCCCCCCCCCCCCCCCAGCTTAAACAGACGCACATCTGGGGCTGTTTGCACATCTGCTGCTAGTTACGGTCCCCGTGGCACCTTACCTCCGTTTGGGCTCCCCTTACTCTCGTTTAACCCTGTTTTTTTACGTTCCTCCCTTTTATCCGCCTTATCAGCTTTCTGTCTTTCACGACTGATAACTTTTCAGTGTATTTCTCTGTTCCTGGGAATGTCGTATGCACTTCATTCCCTCCCTCTCCATTTTCCTCGCTGGTCTTTGTTCTTTCTGGCTGCTGATGTGGCTTTCCTGGATGCAGTTACTTTTTCTGTCTGTCACCCCCCCCCCCCCCCCCCCCCCACCCACACACACACACACACACACACTCACGCACACTCACACACACTTACTCTCTCTCTCTCTTACACACACACACTCACACACGCACACATACTCATACACACACACTCTCTCTCTTACACACACACTCTCTCTCTCTTTCTTACACACACACACACTCTCTCTCTCTCTCTCTTTCTTACACACCCACACACGCACGCACACACACACACACACGCATGCACGCACACACACACACACATGCATGCACACATACACACACGCACACACACACACACTCTATCTTGTGCGCGGCGTTTGCTTTGGCGTGTGCACTAGTGTAAGAGCAGCTGGAGCGGCACACACACAAACACACACGCACACTCTCTCTCTCGCTCTCTCTCTTACACACACACGCTCTCTCTCTTACACACACACACACACTCGCTCTCTCTCTCACACACACACACACACACTCGCTCTCTCTTACACACACACACACACACTCTCTCTCTCTCTCTCACACACACACACGCTCTCTCTCTCTCTCACACACACACACACACACACACACACTCTCTCTCTCTCGTGTTTGTTTTGGCGTGTGCGCTAGTGTAAGAGCAGCAGGGGATATTTAACCCCTTACAGTCTGCGGTTGCCGCGATGCTTTGCTTGTTTACACACCTGTGGAGTGGAGCTCTTAAATCCCAGTACTTTCCCCTCTCTTCCTTCCGGTGAGTTCTCCAATGCCAGGGTCTCCCCCAGGTGTTAATATCAGAGGTGCTGCTGCTCCACTGAAATCGCAGACATCAGAGAATAATTAGTAAAGCCCCAGACACAGATCTCCATGGAAGAGGGGAGAATGGCACAGTGGTGCTGTTTAACAAAACTGCCATGGTGTAGTTATGGTTTCACCTGGTCAGGTGTAGTCTGTACAGTGTGAATACTGCGGATGGCCACTTCACACACTGCTGCTGCTGCTTCTCTGAGGCACTTCCCCCTCCACTTCCCCCTAACCACTTTCCTGTGGGGAAACCCTGAATGCTGTGGCCTTTTTGACTGAGCCGGTTGTGTTTCTTGTAACAGTAGTACCTGGCAGAGATATTCAAATCTGGCCCTCAAGGTCAGTAGCACTGCTGGTTTTCATTCTTCTCCTCCAATCAGGACTGATTCAAACCTGGGACACCAGGAGACTTTAATCTCTGGCCAATCAGTGTGTTTAATCTATCAGTTAGCTATCAGGTAGAAATAAACCCAGCAGTTCTGCTGTCCTCGAGGAGCAGATTGGAGCATCCCTGAGGTAAGGGATGAAGGTGTGATACCAGCGGAAGAGAAATCATAAAACGATTGAGTTTTATTGACCTCTGACCCTTTGGTTACTGTAGTGCGGTTGTTGACCTCTGACCCTTTGGTCACTGTAGTGTGGTTGTTGACCTCTGACCCTTTGGTTACTGTAGTGTGGTTGTTGACCTCTGACCCTTTGGTTACTGTAGTACGGTTGTTGACCTCTGACCCTTTGGTTACTATAGTGCGGTTGTTGACCTCTGACTCTTTGGTTACTGTAGTGCGGCTGTCCCTTCTGCTCCTCCGTAGGTGGACTTCCCCACCTCCTCCTTCGAGGTGCGGTTCAGCACCCCCATGCCCGCCGAATTCAGCCCCCAGTACGAGTTCTCCCGCATGGACCAGAACAGCCAGAGGCAGCTTCAGGACGTCCTGCACAAGAAGTCCCTCTTCTGGTGAGACCTCATATTATCGCACCGTTTCAGTCTTTAGAATGCCTCTCAGTCTACAAGCTTGTAGGAACAGCGTAGGGCTGGTTAGTCACTCCATGGCTCTTGGCTGCCTTTTTCAGTTTTGATGGATTTAGTGTTGCTTTTTCCTGCAGTGTAAGCAGATTTCATTAATCCTTGTTTCTACTAAGGATGTTTTGGTTGTAACAAGAAAGTCCAACTTGTATGTCAAACGCAAGGATAAACTGAAGCTTGAGGCCTGAGAGAAGATTTTACTTTCACATCACATGACATCACATCACATATTGGTGAGAATAGGCCATTCACCCCAACAATGTTCGCCATTTTTCTGCCACTAAGCGTACTTAGTGCTCCATGTTCACCTACAGACTAGATAGTATCTGGCACCGTTTCAAGTCTGGTCTTGAAAACACCCAAAATTTCTGCCTCTACTATGTGACCTGGCATTCTATTCCACACAGTAACTACTCCCCGTGTGAAAAAATACTTGGAATTTACCTTTTGATAATTCCATTTATGCCCCCTCGTTCTACTAACAGAGCTGAACCGGAAGAATCTCTTGTAGTCTACTTTGGTAATCTCTTAAATGGATTTAAAAGCCTCAATACAATCACCCCTTCTATTTTCTATTTAATTAAAATTGAACAGATTAAGCATCTTCCGTCTTTCCTCATAGCTTTTATTTTTCATTCCAGGAATCAGTTTTGTTTCCCTTTTCTGAACTATTTCCAGAGCTTCTATATCTTTCTTGTAGTACAGTCCCCAGAACTACTAAGTGTTACTAAGTGTTGTCAGACAAATGGATTGTATAAGATAAGTATAAGTTCCTTGGATGCATGCTCAATACTTTTGGCTATATCCCAGCATCCCGTTGGCCTTTTTTACTGCTACAGCAGTATTGTCTAGAACCAGAATGGCTTTGATCAGCCATTACTCCAAAGTATTTTTCAAATTGAGCACATTCCAGTTTTGTTCCAGATTCAGTTCCCCGTGCTAAAATCTGTCTCTGACGGTGGCTGCTCTTCTGCTTTTGATTACCGAAGGATCTGTGAACTAATTTCAAAAGGGTCGTTTTTTTCTGTGGCTGACATGAGTGAACTTCATGAATGAACAGGAGGGATTCATTAGACTGGCTTACTGTACAGACATCAGCCATTAATGCAGTTTTTCAGCCTTCTTTATGCCCAAACTACATGCTGCACCATAGAGACTTGTCGATGTTCTGTAGGCACCATAGAGACTCGTCAGGGTTGCGTAGGCACCATAGAGTCTCCTCAGGGTTGTTTAGGCATGGGAGAGACTCGTCAGGGTTGCGTAGGCACCACAGAGACTCCTCAAGGTTGTTTAGGCACCATAGAGACTTCTCAGGATTGCGTAGGCACCTCACACCTGTCCTTACCATGTTACACATCAGGCAGTAGGCGAGGAGATTACCCAGAATGCTCCGAGCTTTGCATATGCAGGACCTGCAGCTGGAGGCCCAAGTGGACCGAGACGCGAAGATAGACACAGCACACTCCGATGCGGAGCTGCTTGTGACACAGAGGGTGGAGCGGAGTAGAGTTGAGTACAGTAAAGCTTTAATGTCCCCGAGGGGTTGGTTATTTTGGGATGTGGTGGTGTCCGCAAATAGGAAGTGAGAAAGGTGGGCGGGGCCAGTGTACGCCAGCTGGTGGCGGGTGGGTACTTTGCGTTTGACAGCGAGGCCCCTGTCCCTGAGGTGGGGGGCAGGGTGGGGGGGAGGGGGTTGAGAATGCGAGCTAGCGCCACCAGGGCTCGGGATGACACACAGGGGCGGGGTCCTCAGAACAGTCGTCCATTCAGATGCCTTTTTTTTTTCTTTTCTTTTCTTTTTTTTTTTTGTCGGCGCAAATTTTGATGACTTTGATGAGAGAGCGGAGGATTATGGGTCGCGCCTCGCGGTGGAATCTGCCGAAACAGGCGTCTGCACGGGCGCCAGACGCTGATGGAGCTCGCAGCCGGCAAGAGAAGCCAGATAAAAACTTCAGACCGGTGGAAAATGATGGAGAGATGGGTGGAGGAGAGCAGAGAGGGAGAGGTAGAGGAGGGAGTGGCAGAGAAGGTCACACTGTACAGAGTGTGAGAGAGAGAGAGAGAGCTGGCTGTTATGCTTTGTGCATAAGATCCACCCAAAAAACTGTATCGCCAAAGTATTCAGATCATTATTTTTTATTTATGTGCTGAGCAGACACCGTTGTCCAGATGGGCTTAATACAATGCCTGCTTTATTACACATGGCAGGAGCCCATGCGCTCTGTTCTATCCACAGCTGTGTGGAGCCGGCCCCACTGTAAGGCCTCGCTCTCCCTCTCTCCCTCTCTCCCTCTCCCTCTCTCCCTCTCTCCCTCTCTCTCTCTCTCTCTCTCCTGTTGATGTTTAGCTCTCAGTCAGCCGCATCGGCCTGTGGCCGGAGCTTGGGACCAGCCCTGCGCACCTGGGGTGGGTGTCGCGGGGTAAATACGAGGCACTGCTCACCTGGGGTGGGTGGCCAGGGGTAAATATGAGGCACTGCTCACCTGGGGTGGGTGTCCTGGGGTAAATATGCAGCACTGCTCACCTGGGGTGGGTGTCGCGGGGTAAATACGAGGCACTGCTCACCTGGGGTGAGACTCTATGGCTGGTAAACCCAGTCCCGCGTGAGAACCCAGGCTAGTTAGCGTCGTTCATGCAGCTCTGCGGCTAGTCTGCAGCGTCGCAGTGCTCTGGTGCAGCAGCCATGCAGCTCTGCAGCTAGTCTGCAGCACCGCAGTGCTCTGGTGCAGCAGCCATGCAGCTCTGCGGCTAGCCTGCAGCGTCGCAGCAGTCTGGTGCAGCAGCCATGCAGCTCTGCGGCTAGCCTGCCGTGTCGCAGTGTTCTGATACAGCAGCCATGCAGCTCTGCGGCTAGCCTGCAGCGTCGCAGTGCTCTGGTGCAGCAGTCATGCAGCTCTGCGACTAGTCTGCAGCGTCGCAGTGCTCTGGTGCGGCAGCCATGCAGCTCTGCGACTAGCCTGCAGCGTCGCAGTGCTCTGGTGCAGCAGCCATGAAGCTCTGCGGCTAGTCTGCTGTGCTAACGAGAAGCAGCGGCGGGGTGTGAGTCAGTCCTGGCGGCTGTGCTGGTGCATGCTGGTCTGCACTTTCCTGGAGGATGCTGGGGAGGAAAAATAGACAGAGAAAAAATGAGACATTCATTAAAAGGAAGAATTCATCCCGTTTTGTCGCGCACATGTGTTTTGCATGTGTCTATTATATTTAACTTTGAATGTCTTTCTGTTGTGCTTGGGGGAAAAACTGGTCTTCCAATTTGGCATTGTACTACAATTCCCGTCAAGCATTTCATAAACATCTCATTGATGTCACAGACAAAGGCTTTGCAATGAACTATGGGAGCTTGAAGCAAGGAAGACAAAGAGATATTGTCTTTCAACAAGTTTTAAAAATAGGAACATTGGGCCTCATTCACCAACCGTTCTTAAGAAGAATTTTCTTCTTAAAACCCACTTACGCAGTTTTCACGAAGATTCTGACATTCACCAATGTTTTCTTATTTGGGATTTCTTCTTAGGTAAGAACAGAATCTACGCACACTCAAGAGCACACTTACGCACATTTGAGTGCTGACATGTTTGTGCAATATAATTTCTTCAATTCTACAGTTGTATAATATTAAAGGATTTAAATTACAATAATATTTTTATCATTTATAATGTTTTTTAATTATTTATTTTAATTATTATTATTTTCATTATTTTACAAAGCATTAATGTGCCAGGTTCCACCTCAGAGGGTGGTTGCCTCAGCGGGAGTTCATCTGTAAATAAATGATAAAAATCAACCAATTGTAGTGACCTTATATTTTTGGAGGTTTCAGTTATGCAATGTTTGGTCTATACTGAAAAAGCAAATGTTTAAATTTTGAATACAAACTAAGCACTTAGGTAACACTTTTTGAACACATGGACATGTTGAAGAAGAGAACACTTATTCAGAGGCGTCACTAGGGGGGTGCGGGGGGTGCGGACCGCACCGGGTGACACCATCAGAGGGGGGTGACACCAGAATGACTGGCAATAAATTTTTTGTGCAGCGACGGGTTGAAACAGCTAGTTTCTTCGATGCAGTTTACTGCTGGTTGATTTAATTAGCGGTATTAATGTGACAAGAAGCGCTTTGTCCTTTGAATGCATAAAACGCAATTCCTTGTGCCCACTCCCACCAGCATTTTTTTTTGCCTCAGATTTGACATCAAACCTCTTTTTTTGTTTTACTTCGTCGGTTGTGCACCCTTCTCCGGATACAGCGTTCACTGAACAAGTAATAGCATCCCATGCATCTTTTTTTTGTGTTATTTTATATACACTACTGACGCTACTAAATATGACAGGTCGTTTGCTGTTCACTTCCTGCAGCAGTACCTCCACTTCAGAACTACTGAAGTTTTTCTTACGTTTGGAGTCCAGTGCTCCACCGTCTTTAGATTTTCGTTTGGACATTTTTGACTTCTCTCTGAACTTTTCTTTTCAACTTCTGTGTGTGATTTCTGTGTGTGCACACGGCCCTGCAGTCTCATGCCCTTATATGGGGATTGGCGGGGCGTTTACCTATGCTAATTAGGAACAACTGACACGCGCTTTACACTTACGAGGACAATGGGATTCATCATTATAAGAACATGGCTGCGAACAGTTCTGCGGTTTAAGAACACGTCATGAATCTGACGTAGACTTTTCTTAGGACCTTTCTCAAGAACTTTCTCAAAACTTAGGAAGATATTGGTGAATGAGGCCCATTGTTTAAAAATGCCAGCTTGCATGATTTATTTAGGAACTGAAAAAATGCGAAGTTTCTGAGTGCAGAAATGCTGATGGTAAGTTACTTTTTGTTTTTAAAATGATCCCATTTCTGTTTTTGGGACAATTTCTCCTTTAAGAGTCATTGATTTGATGCTGGAGGTGACTGTATTTCGGTTTGCTGGAGTGAATGAATTCAGTTGGTTGTGTCCGTTTCTATTTCATACAGAGTGACTATTTTACCCTTGAGCAAAGTTCTTCATGTGAAACATCCTGCTATATAAATATGTAAATATAAAGTCATTTATGTTGGCCCCCAATGTAAGATGCATTCTGGGGAACTTAGATGTATACAGCCTGTATTTATGTTCAATAAACATTCCTGATCTTGTGGAGATTCAGTTCTTTTTATTCACTGACAGTCTTTTGAAGAGGAATTCAGTGATAAGAAAGATGTATATGTATAGAGCTGTATATTTTATTGATATTACATCATATTATTGGTGTGCACGCGGTGTGTGTGCATTTTGTTCAAGCCTAGCCCTGAGCACGTGATTCAAATAATCAAGGTTTTATTGTTGGGCTTGGGTTGCAGTTTACAATTTACAATTTAGTCATTTAGCAGATGTTAGCCAAAGTGCATCTTACATGCTAAGCAAACACCACAAGAGCAAGAAAAACACAAAGTACCATCAGTACCTCTGTCACTATCACAGTGAATGTCTCAAGACCTAAAGACCTAAATAGTTTATTTTTTATTTAATTGAAACATTGAAGGATAGTGCAGTGCTTTAATTAAGTAATAAAAATACTGCACCAGCACACACATTTAAATAGTCAGATCCTCAGCATAGTCTCGTGTTTGTTTTTGATTTCTTCGTAGCGTTCTGAATGCGTTGCAGTCACAGAAACGGCAGCAGCTGTTCACATTTCAGACAGACGCGGCGATAGCCTTTAGCGACGTGTGCAATGCTAACGGTCCAGCAACGCGTGGCGTGCGCTGCGTTTTCCCAGCACGCGACGGATTACATGTACACATCCACTCGATTCGTGCGGCCGTTTGGAGGTGCCGCTTCATACCCACAAGCCCCTTTGATTCCCGCTGATTTACACGCGTGTGGAGGCCTGCGCGCGTGGAGGCCTGCGCGTGTGCGGGCCTGTGTGTGTGGAGGCCTGCGCGTGTGGGGGCCTGCGCGTGTGGGGGCCTGCGCGTGTGGGGGCCTGCGCGCGTGGAGGCCTGCGCGTGTGCGGGCCTGTGTGTGTGGAGGCCTGCGCGTGTGGGGGCCTGCGCGTGTGGGGGCCTGCGCGTGTGGGGGCCTGCGCGTGTGCCCCCCCCCCCCCCCCCCTCAGAGCACCGGACGGTTGGTTGGCGAACAGGCGCCGCGCCGGGTGGTTATTTGATCTGGGGCTGGGTCGCGCGGCTGTCGTCCCCGGGGGGGGTTAGCGATGCGCTCACCGCCCGGTGTGGGGGGGGGGGGGCGTGGGGGGTCTAGTAGAGGACCAGCAGAAAGAGCACACAAAGAAAACGAGAGAAAGAGGGAGAGACTGAGAAAGAGGGAGGGGGGAAGAGAGAGAGACAGACAGAGAGAGAGACAGAGAGACACAGAGAGAGATAGAGAGAGAGAGACAGAGAGAGAGAGAGATAGACACATAGAGAGAGAGAGAGAGGGACAGAGAGAGAGGGACGGGGGAAGAGAGAGACACAGAGAGAGGGAGAGAGAGACAGACAGACAGACAGAGAGACACTGAGAGAGAGAGAGAGAGAGAGAGACACACACAGAGAGAGGGAGAGAGAGAGAGAGAGAGAGAGAGAGGCGGGAGGGAGAGGTCAGCTGTATGCTCGCTGGCCGGGTCAGTTTCCCTTCCCTCAAGTCCCGAAAACAGAGGCGAGTCAAAACCGCTCGACACGGACTGGAGCATTCTGGGCCCATGTGAGGACAGGCTTCTGATGCACCTGCGCCGGACCGGCCGTCCAATCAGGGGGCGGCGGCCTGCCATGGACCCTCCCGGACACGCCCAGCGGGAGGACGGTTCCACCTCTGGCTCTGAGTGCGTATGCAGGGGTGCACCTCCTGCTCTGTGGGCGTGGTTATTTTTGGGGGGTACACCTATCGCGTTTCAGGCCGTGTTCACCCTGCGGTGTCTTTTCGCATATTTCCCTTTGACAGCGACGCAAAGGTCCTGAACATGTCGCTCCACGAACGCGTCGTGTTGCAGGGGGTCTATTTCGGCTTTCAGCTCAGTGTCAGATTGTGTTTTTCTCGGGGAGCTGGGCTGTGTTTTTTGGGGGGGGGGGGGCTCGTTACTGTCTGCGTTGTTGGAGGTGCGCTTTGCGTTTCGCCCGCTGTAGGCCCATTTTGGCTCCTGTGAAGCTGAGCGGTGGAAAGCTCAGAGAGCTGGGGACTGATAGCCATGCTCGTTCCTCCACTGGGAGAGAATTTGATTAATGTGTGTTTTTTTTTCAGTCTGTGGAATGTCGGGGTTTTTTTCCCCCTGGATCTGTTACTTTAAATGCATTTAGAGTTGTTCTGTGAGAAACAGAGTCCAGGGAAAGTATTTGGTTGGACTAGCTGAGTATTTATAGATCAGTGTCGTAGCGAGCCCGCTACGTCCAACCGAACACCTTCTGGTGTTTTTGTTTTTTGAGTGTGCGTCGACTCTTGAAAATACTTTCTAGAAAAACTCGGAAAGCTCGAAAACGAAAAAAAGCAAAGTCGCAGAGCTCCACACGCAGGCCCCACGCAGTAAATCAGGACCGTTACGGCGCTGCGGGTGACAGGTGCTGTTAAAGCTGTTCTGCAGCGCCTGTGCGCGGCGCGGTTTCTCTCAGCTTCGCTCAAACGAAGCGGCCGAGCCCGGAAAGGAGATCGGAGCCCCCCGCTGCCGACTCGCGCAGCGCCTCGGCGATGGATCCAGCAGATCGCCAAAGTAGAAATCCAGCCGCAGCGCGGACGAGTAAAAAAAAAAAAAAAAAACAGCCCCGAGGCTCTTCCTGGTGCTGGGGATTGATGATGTCAGAGGCCCTTCGTCCCTGCGAGTGCCCGCTTCAGGCACTGGCCTCTGCTCTCGAGCGTTTACAGTATCGGAGGGGTGTGTGGCTTACAGTATAAATAGCGGGACAGCTGTGAAGGATTCAAAGGCTGTCTGTTGCTGAAGGAGTCCCCAGTTTCCATTAGTGAGAATTCGGGGCCGGCGGGCCACCCCCCACCCCCCGCCCCCTACGCTTGGGCTGTCCCCCGCCGCTCGTTCTCTAAACGCAGGCCACGCTGCCCCCTTGTGGCGGAAACCTCCGCACTCTGAACATGGTCCGGGAGGACCTGCAACGTGGAGCTGAATTGGAGCGGAAAATTAGCAGGTCGTTCTGCGGTTTTCTCCTGGTTTTCACTACGATGTAATCAGAGTTTAACCCTTCGAAGAGTCGGTTATTTGGAATGTTTTTGTTTTTTAAATTTCATTCTTTTAAGTCAGTGTTCCAGAACTCTGTTGCTTTCAGTTGCCAGTAGTGATTGTTACATCAGCTTTAGAATGGTCAGTTAAGAACGTTCTAGTCACATGTCTGTGACCTCACATCTTAAAGGGTTAAGTTTTGTAGCACAGCAAGAGTAGGGCTACAGTAGCGCTGTGTGAAGGCCAGGCTAATTGGATCTGGTCAGAAGCTAAAAAAACAACACCAGCCGGTTCATTTGTAGTCCGCCGTTTCGCTTTCTCAGTATCCGTACCCACCCCCCCCTCCACCCCCGGTCTCTGATCCCCTGTTTGTCCTGTTTGTGCCCCCCCCCCCTTCCAGGCTGACCCAGGAGGACCGGAGGCTGCTGTGGGAGAAGCGCTACTTCTGCCACGCGGAGAGCAGCGGGCTGCCCCTGGTGCTCGCCAGCGCCCCCAGCTGGGAGTGGGCCTGCCTGCCGGACATCTACGCCCTGCTGCGCCAGTGGGCCTGCATGAACCACCTGGACGCCCTGGGCCTGCTGCACGCCTCGTAAGGGTTCCCGCACTCTCGCGTCCGCGGCGACGGTCGCCACGGCAGCGCTCCGCGGCGACGGTCGCCATGGCAGCCCCGGTGTGTGAAAGCACAGGGTTGCGGTTACCGGCGGTGGCGACGGTGTGGCACGGCACTCTGGTGTGCCGTGTGAAAAACTAAAAAGTTCAAATGAGTTGAAAAAATGAACAAATTCTATTCACAAATGCCAAACTAAATGTCATTAAAATGAGTATCACTTCATTAAAACCTTTAAGAACCTTAAGGACTTTTAGGCCTACTGTTGACACATCACATCTACATCAAAACCTTGCTCGCTTTTGAGGGTGGTGTGCCATGAGTAATGTGTAAATTTGGGAAAAGTGTGCGGCTGGAGGAAAAAAGTGGAGAAACTCTGGCGTTGGTGTGTTTGGTAGGGGAACGCGTCGGCGTGTTGGCGCGCTCGGGCCATGTTTGGGTCCCGTTTGGTCCGGGTGAGGGTTCGGTAACGTTACGAGATAAGAAACTGACGTCCACGCGTGCGCTCAGATTGCGCTAGCTGCGGCCTAGCGCTGGAGCACATGACTGCACGCGTGCTGCCGCGTGGTCGTGCACATGTCAGTCAGCGTGGCTGTCGCGGCGTGCTAACCCAATCAAGATGGAAGGGAGAAGTGGTTTTATGCACTTGCAGTGTAAGGTTGTTTTTTATTTTGTTGAGCGAGCTTTCTGTGAAAACAAAAAAAAAAAGAAATAAAGTCATAAACCGTGGCCGTCCTGTTTTTACTGCTGACGGTAGACGCGTTTACATCCGTGGTGGAAGTGCTGTGGTTAAGGCAGCTACACCCTCGGCCCGCCGTGTTAATGGTGTGGGGCCTGCGCTGACGCAGCTAGTCTCAGTATTCTCTGAGGGAGAAGAAAAGAGGAAAGCTTTCGAAAGCACGGTTTTAAAGATAAAAGGGGATTTCGCCGTCTTGTGTAGTCACGTCTAGACCGTACGTCCTCATTCTTGTCACGTCGTTGAGAACTGGTGCCTCTTGCTCACGTCATTAATGATAATGTATGTGCAATACCTTACTGGGTTAAACAAACGCATACAGCAGTGGTTCACGAACCCTTTGTCAACCTGTGGACTCAGAGTCGGCCACAGGTGACTGACTGCAATAATATGCATTTAATGTATAACCATGGCTAATCTTATCATTTGACTATGGTGCTTCGCAGTGCCTCATCCACTTTGGCTGTTAAAAGTAGCCTGGGCCTCCCATGAGATCACAGTCTCGTTAAATCTATGTCTGCTAATGGCTACAGCTGCTTTGTGGGGACCGGCGGCCATGTTGGCAGGGGCTGGTGCTGGTCCACAGACCGGTGTTAGGGAACCTTGGGTATACAGTATTAAAAATATGAATATTACATTACAGGCATTTAGCAGACGCTCTTATCCAGAGCGACTTACACAAGTTTTACATGGCATTTACAACATTGCATCCATTGATACAGCTGGATATGTACTGAAGCAATAAGTACCTTGTACCTTACCTTGTACCTGTTAAGTACCTTGCTCAAGGGTACAACGGCAGTGTCCTATCCAGGAATTGAACCTGTGACCTTTCGGTTACAAGCCCAGTTCCTTACCCACTGTGCTACACTGCTACACGGTCCACACAGCCCCTACAGCTCTCCCCTCTTCCCCCCCCCCCCCCCCCTCCGGCCCCCCCGCCCCTCCAGGTTCCCGGATCAGGAGCTCAGACGCACGGCGGTGAAGTGGATGGACTCCATCTCGGACGCCGAGCTGCTGGACTTCCTGCCGCAGCTGGTGCAGGTACGGCTCCGAACGCCGTCCCCCCCCCCCCCCCCCCCCCCCCCCCGCAGGGCCGCAGCGCAGTGCAGTGCGCCGCGCTGACCGCTCCTCCAGGGGGCGCTCTAACCCTCGTCTCTCTCTCTCTCTCTCTCCCCTCCCAGGCGCTGAAGTACGAGTGCTACCTGGACAGCCCCCTGGTGCGCTTCCTGCTGCGCAGGGCCATCGGCGACCTGAGGGTGGCGCACTACCTGTTCTGGTGCGTTGCGCTCGCTGCACACACGCAGGGGAAGAACACACGCTGCGCACAGTGCTGACATGGATAATAACAGCTGGGGGAGGAGAGATTACAGTGGTTCAGCAGCCTCTGATTACTGTTCCCAACCCCCCGCCCCCCCCCAACACACACTTTACTATGGCCACAGCTCTCTCTCTCTCTCCTCCTCTTTCTTCCCTCGCTTTCTTCATCTCTCCCTCCATCATTTGCTTTTCTCTCTCTCCCCCTCAGTCTCTCACTCTCTCTTCCTGTCTCCCCCCCTCTAGTGACTCTCTTCCCTCGCTGTATGTAAAGTACCTGACCCTTTCCCTTAATTTACATGAAACTTAGTTTGCTCTTTTTTAGCCTTGAGAAAACTAACCTTTTGTATTGCTAGAACATAGATGATTAATTTATAAGTGCCAGTGATAATGAATGATAGTTATGTACAGTGATAATGAATGACAGTTATTTACAGTGATAATGAATGCTAGTTATGTACAGTGATAATGAATGACAGTTATGTACCTTGATAATGAATGCTAGTTATGTACAGTGATAATGAATGATAGCTATGTGCAGTGATAATGAATGATAGTTATGTGCAGTGATAATGAATAGTAGTTATGTGCAGTAACAGACACTCTTTCCACGTGTGTCCTCGTACCTCTGTACCCCTGTACCCCTGTACCCCCCGTATCCCCCCCGTACCCCAGGCTGCTGAAGGACGCGCTGCAGGACTCCCAGTTCAGCGTGCGCTATCAGTACCTGCTAGCCGCTCTGCTGTGCTGCTCCGGGCGCGGCCTGCGCGAGGAGTTCGACCGCCAGTGCTGGCTGGTCAGCATCCTGGCCAAGGTGTCCCAGCGCGTACGGGACACGTCCCCCTCGTCCCGCCAGGTAGGGCGCCCCGACGCCCCGACACCCCCACCCGACGGGCCCCCCTTCCGACCCCTTTCCTCTCTTTCGCTTCAGCACGCTCGCGCCTCTGTTCTGATTTAAGCGCGGCAGTATTACCGCAGTGCACTTAGGGCTCTCCACCCGCGCGCGCGCATGCATATTTAATATCTGCAGAAGCCCTCCTGAAAGGGGCCTGCAGGTGGAGCCGGCGGGTGCGTTTGCGCGCAGGCGTGGATATCAAACGCACACACACAGCGCTCCCGGAGGGTTTGCTGCGAACGTGCGAGCGATTTCCACGCTCATAAATTAAATCAGAGCTCGCGCAGCGCGGCTCGCAGGAGGGCCTTCTGCGTTCGGTGGCTGTCTGTCTCCGTTTCTCAGGAGTCTGAATCGCCGGCGTCGGGGTTGTTTGTGCGCCTGCTGGCCTTTTTCGCGGTGTGTTGTGTAACGGGCAGTGGCTCTCACCGTGCCTGTCCTGTCAGAGTTACTCTGACCGCCGGGGTTACCGTGGTGATGACGGAGCGTGTTTGGATACGGACTGCGCTGTTTTGCGGGAGGGCGGGGCACTGAGTAATGACTGAGTTATGAGTCGGGGCGTGTCGCTGGCGTGTTGTTGCCGGGTTACTCACTCCCTGCGTTTCCCAGGCCATCCTGCGGGAGGGGCTAGAGGAGTTATGAGTCGGGGTGTGTCGCTGGCGTGTGGTTGCCGGGTTACTCACTCCCTGCGTTTCCCAGGCTGTCCTGCGGGAGGGGCTAGAGGAGGTGCGCCAGTTCTTCTCTGTCAGCAGCAGCTGTCGACTCCCACTGAACCCCGCCCTGCTGGTGCAGGGCATCAAAATACAGGTGCGTATGTGTGTGTGAGAGGGTGTGTGTGTGTGTGAGAGAGTGTGTGTGTGCATGTGTGAGAGGGTGTGTGTGTGTGTGTGAGAGAGTGAGAGTCTGTGTGTGTGTGTGAGAGAGAGAGAGAAATTGTGTGTGTGTGAGAGAGTGTGTGTGCGTGCGTGTGTGAGTGTGTGTGTTTGACAGCATGTGTGTGTGTGTGTGTGAATGTATGTGAGTGTGTGTGTGTGTGTGTGTGTGTGCATACATGTGTGTGTGTGCTTGACTGAGAGTATGTGTGCAAATGTGTGTGTGTGTGTGAGAGAGAGAGAGTATGCGTGTGTGTGAGAGAGGGTGTGTGTGTGTGTGTGTGAGAGAGAGAGAGTATGTGTGTGTGTGTGTGTGTGTGCTAGTCTTATCAGTATGTATATGTGATTTCCTCATTTTCCTCATAAAAGAGTAGGTCTTGTGCAGTGGTGACTCGTGCCGGATGAGCACTGCCCCTCCCTAAGTGATCATGTCTCTCTCTCTGCCTGCACTCTACACAGTCCTGCTCCTACTTCAACTCCAACGCCGTCCCGCTCAAGCTGTCCTTTCAGAACCTGGACCCGCTCGGGGACAACATCAACGTCATCTTCAAGGTACCTGCACCACCTTACAGCTGATTAAACCAGGTCCCCATGGTAACAGCACCACCTTACAGCTGATCAAATCAGGTCCCCATGGTAACAGCACCACCTTACAGCAGATCAAATCAGGTCCCCATGGTAACAGCACCACCTTACAGCTGATCAAATCAGGTCCCCATGGTGGTATGCCAGCAGCCATACCACCACGCACTCTGCTCCTGCTGACTGGCAGGTGTGGGCTTGGTTAGTACTTAGATGGGAGACCATCAGGGAATACTGAGTTGCTGCTGGAAGTGGTGTTGGTGGGCCAGCAGGGGGCAATCTTCCCTCTGGTCAAGTAAAAACCCCAATGCCCCAGTGCAGTGACGGGGACACTGTGCTGTAGGAGATGCCGTCTTT
This sequence comes from Anguilla anguilla, assembly GCF_013347855.1. NCBI lineage: Eukaryota > Metazoa > Chordata > Actinopteri > Anguilliformes > Anguillidae > Anguilla > Anguilla anguilla. The sequence continues at coordinate 36,928,118 of NC_049213.1, read as the reverse complement.
CGGATGAGGTGTTACACCGGGGTCCTGACTAACTGTGGTCATTAAAGATCCCATGACGCTATTCGCAAAGAGTAGGGGGTTCCCCGGTGTCCTGGCTAAAATCCCACATCTGGCTCTCGCAAAAAACTTGCCACCTAATCATCCCCTGGTTTAATTGGCTAAAAAAATGTTCTCTCCCGCCAGTGGAGCTGCTCATTGGTCAACAATAGAGGATTGTGGTTGTACTGGGCAGCTCCCAGGTGTGAATGTGTGTGAGTGTGAAGCAGGGCGTTCCTGCAAAAGAGCATCTGTGCTCAGTGAACCTACCCTGGGTAAATAAAGGTTAAATTAAAAAATAAAAATGGTGACAGCACCACCTTACAACTGATCAAATCAGGTCCCCATGGTAACAGCACCACCTTACAGCTCATTAAATCCGGTCCCTGTTGTAGACAGGCTTTGTGTTCGATACTTGATAGGGTCTGCTAGGTGATGTCACTGCTCTGTGTTTGCATCTATTGATTGTAGGTAGTGGCTTCGTGAATCACAAAATGGGTGGTGCTATTGAGCATTATCAGTACCTTCCTACTTCAAAATACAGTACGGCACCAATCCATTGAATATTACTTGTAATATTAGTGTATGTGATTAAGCAGAGGCAGTGGGGGCTGTAGTTCTGTAGGGAGTGTGTGTGATTAAGCAGAGGCAGTGGGGGCTGTAGTTCTGTAGGGAGTGTGTGTGATTAAGCAGAGGCAGTGGGGGCTGTAGTTCTGTAGGGAGTGCGTGTGATTGGCGGAGGCCGTGATTGACAGCACACGGAAGCTCCGCCCCTCACAGTGTTGCTGAAGCCTGGTTTTCCCGCCGTTTCGCAGTCGGGAGACGACCTCCGGCAGGACATGCTGACTCTGCAGATCATCCGCATCATGAACAAGATCTGGATCCAGGAGGGCCTGGACATGAGGATGGTCAACTTCCGCTGCTTTTCCACGGGGCGGGGGCGAGGTGAGGGCGCGTCCCGCGGAGGGCTGGGGGGCTCGATCCGTTTCAGGCAGGGCTGCCCAACCCTGTTCCTGGAGAGCCCTTATCTGGCTCACCGGATTCTGTTAATTAGCAGTTCAACTAGAACAGGACAGGGAACAGGACCCTGGACCCACCAATCTCAGTGCATGGCCTTTGAATCCACCAATCACAGTGCATGGCCTTTGAATCCACCAATCACAGTGCATGGCCTCTGGGCCCACCAATCACACTGCATGGCCTCTGAACCCACCAATCACAGTGCATGGCCCCTGGACCCACCAATCACAGTGGATAGCCCCTGAACCCACCAATCACAGTGCATGGGCCCTGGATCATACCAGTTTGAGCATACGTTCATTGTGGACATAGTTCAGAGCATTGCTGTAGTCACAGAACCAGAGATATAAACACACGATTCTGGTAACGAGGACACACTGGTAACGAACGCAGCTCCCATGGTAACGGGACACCTCACGGCAGTGATGTCAAAGTCCTGGAGGGCCGCGGTGCCTGTTCAGCCTGCCAGCCAGTTAAAGGCCTTGAGAACCAGGTGTGTGGACTCTCCTAGCCAATCGACAGCTTGAGTGATTCACTCCTGCTTAAAACACGGTGAAAAGCGGCAGACTCTGCGGCCCTCCAGGCCTGTAATATGAAACCCCTTCCCTTACAGTCAGGTGCAGTAAAATATCGCAGTATTACATAACTGG